>NC_091436.1:162867625-163011766 GCF_964237555.1 Oryctolagus cuniculus | reverse complement strand
TGAGAAAACACGCGTGGGGCTGTGTATGACAGTAGACCAAGAGAAACCAAACGTGGCAAAACGTTAATGAGCTTAAAGACATGTAACTAACACTCCCTGTACTATTTAAATTTCCTGTCGCTATAATCCATTTTTTCCAACAAAAAAAAATTGGGGAGAAGCTGGTACAGCGCTCAGGAAAAACCAACAGCTAAAGCACCAGACCGGCAGACGGGAAGTCACTTCCGGCTGCCCCGCAAAACGTCCCTGGAAACGACAACTCCCGCCCTTCCTGTGACGTCTCCCGATAGGCCGTTCCAGTCACGTGGCGGGCGTGGCCACGCCCACAGTTCCCAGAGGCCCCCCGCGCGCCGCGGTCAGCTCAGCGACTTCCTGCCGGCGAATGGGCAGCGGCCATGGCGGGCGAGCCGCCTCCGCTGGAGGAGCGCCGACGGCTGCGGGAAGAGCTGAGCGAGTTCGTGGAGAGCTGCTGCCGGACGCTGGAGGAGGTGACGGCGTCGCTGGGCTGGAGCCTGGAGCAGCTGGCTGGCGGGGAGGAGGAGGCGGCGGAGGTGAGCGGCGCGGGCTCGGGGCGGGGCAGCGCTGCCGGCCGCGGAAGGCTGTCGGAGATTCGCTCCTCCGCAGCGCGGGGGTGGGCAGCCGAGACCCTAGAGACGGCCCCGACGCCCCCCGCGGGGCCCACGAAGGCCCTCGGGCGCTCGGAGCCGCCCTCCGCGCGGGCTGTTCCTGAGGGACACGGGACGGGGCGGGGCGGGGCGGAGGGCGGCAGACCGGGCGGTTTCGGGGGGACTCGGGGGAGTCTCAGGGTGCTGCTTCGTCCTCTGCCCGAGGATTCCGCAGCTGCTGTCGTCCTCGTAGTCCGGAGAGCGGCGGGGGCCGGGGGCCGGGGGTCGGGGGTCGGGGCCGGGGGTCGTGGGTCGTGGGGCCGGGGGTCGGGGCCGGGGGTCGTGGGGCCGGGGGTCGGGGCCGGGGGTCGTGGGGCCGGGGGCCGGGGGTCTGGGTCCGGGGCCGTGGGTCGTGGGTCTGGGGGCCGGGGGCCGGGGGCCGGGGTCCGGAGGCCGGGGGTCGGGGCCGGGGGTCGGGGGTTTGGGGCCGGGGGCCGGGGGTCGTGGGTCTGGGGGCCGGGGGTCGGGGGTTTGGGGCCGGGGGCCGGGGGTCGTGGGTCGTGGGGTCGGGCCCGGGGGCCGTGGGTCGTGGGTCTGGGGCCGGGGGCCGTGGGTCGTGGGTCTGGGGCCGGGGGTCGTGGGTCTGGGGGCCGGGGCCGGGGGTCGTGGGTCGTGGGGCCGTGGGCCGTGGGTCTGGGGCCGGGGCCGGGGCCGGGGCCGGGGCCGGGGCGGGGGCGGTTCACCAGTTCGCCTTTGTGCCTTAAGGCGGGGGCGGCACCGATTGTAGGATTATTAACGGACTGTTAACTACTATTAATATTATTAATGTCGAAAAAGTGTAGGCAAGTGTATTCGAGAGAACAGCCCTGGTGCTTGTCTGGTTTGGTTTGGCTTTGTGATGGGTTGGAGACATGCGCCATTGTGGGGTCGTTCCAGTTACTCGTTCTGGGTTCACCAGGCCGTAATAATTTTTGCCAGGTGTAAGTCACGTGTCTGATTCCCCAGAGGCAATTGAAATGTATTTACTTTATATATAAACGTCCATTGCTTACTGTGTTAAAAGTGCAGTGGGAATTTAAAAATCTTTATTTGCCTTAGCTTTTGTATTTGAAGCTGTAGGTTCCATTGGGTCAAACCTTTCCATTGTTTACTCAACAATAAAATTGGATTTCTGTATTAACACGGGCAGGGAAGCGGATGCCACTTACTATACATGACCTCACTGGACACGCATTAATAGCCCTGTGAGGTAGGTGCTGTTGGCCACACTTTACTGGTGAGGAAACAGAGAGGCGGCTTGTCCAAGAACGTACTGCTGTAAGTGGCCGTTCAGATTTGAACCCAGGCATTCTGGATTTTGAGCCTCTGAGTGCTTGCTTGTTGTGCGTCCGCTTTAAAACTCCTTTGTAAAATTCTAAGTCAGCGCTGGGTGTGCATTTGACTTGAGAGAGAGACTGGTTTAAAAATCTGGGCAAGTGCCATCGGTAGTTCCTAGAATAGGTGCTGTCCAGATGGTTCATACAGCCACTTGTCTGCTAGTGGTTACTGAACTGTTTCCTGTCCTCAGAGCCTACTGTAGTGGTTACTGAACTGTTTCCTGTCCTCAGAGCCTACTGTCTGGGGGCAGGGAGGGGGATGCAGTGCCCCTAGGCATCCGTGGGGCAGTGAGGATGCACATGCTTCCCTTGGACCTTCTCGTCTCTGGATTACTTCCAGTACCTAGTAAAGTGTAAATGCTGCTTGGTTGTTAAGTTGTTATTCAAGAAGTAATGACAAGGAAAATAAAGTCTCTCCATGATTGGTACAGACGCAATTAAAAAATGTGTAGAATCTGTGGTTGTTTGAACTTGAGGGTGTGCAGCCCTTGCATATGGAGGATTGACTATGCAGAGAAATCAGACATGTGATAAAATCTGTGATGGGTCAGGTCGCAATTGCTGTAGTACTGTGGTAGGTCAGCAAAAGCTTCCTGGACAGAATAAATCGTGAACTTGTAAGTATAAGGGAGCAGAATTAGCCTGGTGCAGTGCGGAGGAAATCCCATCAACACGTGTGGAAATCTAGAGACAAAGGAGTGATCAGATCAGGAAACCTCAAGTAGTGAAGGATAGCTAGGACAGGGGGTGTAGAGATGGAGGGGAATGGTGAGGGTGGACAGGAGCCTGATCCCAGAGGCCCTGGGTGGTCCTACCAGAGAATCTAGGTTTTATGCTGAAGGTTTATTTATTTATTTGAAAGGCAGAGAGACACAGAAAGAGATCTAGCTGCTAGTTTACCAAATGGCCACAATGGCCAAGGCTGGGCCAGGTCAAAGCCAGGAGCCAGGAGCTTTATCCAGGCCCCTTGTGGGTGCAGGGCCCCAAGCACTTGGGCCATCCTCTGCTGCTTTCCCAGGAGCATTATCAGGGAGCTGGATCAGAAGCAGAGCAGCTGGGACTTGAACTGGCACCCATATGGGATGCCAGTGTTGCAGGCAGCAGCCCAAACTGTGATCCGTAACGCAGTCCCTATTTCTTTCTTTCTTTCTTTCTTTCTTTCTTTCTTTCTTTCTTTCTTTTCTTTTCTTTTCTTTTCTTTTCTTTTCTTTTCTTTTCTTTTCTTTTCTTTTCTTTTCTTTTCTTTTCTTTTCTTTTCTTTTTTTTTTTTTTTTTTAAATGAGGGAAGTAGAGGAGTCCTGAAAGTATTTCAAGCCAGGGCATATCATAATCATATTTGTCTTTAATTAAATCATAACTGCTTGTGTTTATTGAACATTTGCTATGTATAAGGCCCTGTTCTGAACCCAGCTTCCTGCCTGTGCAGACCCTGGGAGCAGCGGTGATGGCTCAGGTCACTGGGTTGCTCCTGCCCATGGGGGCGACCTGCATTGCCGTCCCTGTTCCTGGCTTCTTTGACTCTGGTGTCGTCCTGGCAGTTGCTGGTGTTTGGGGAGTGACAGAAGATGGGAGCTGTTTCTTGAATGGCTTTGTGTGTAAATTCATCCGCATCTTATTTGGTCTCCACACTAACTCTAATAGAGAGGTCCTACTGTTTGTATTTTTTAGGTGAGGAAACTGAGGCAAAGAGGTTAAGATCTTTGTCCAACATCACACAGCCAGGAAATGGCAGCGCAGGCATTCAAACTGGCCAGACTGTGGACAGTGGAGTTGGGTGGTGACGCAAGACAGGAAGCAGAGTGTTGAGCGCAAGCAGTTAGTGGTGGCTGCTGTAATGCACTGGAGAGGTGGTGATGCTCCGCACTGGGCACATGGCAGTGGGAGCAGAGTACGTGGAGGGACTTCAAGGGTGTTTAGGAGCAAGCATTAACAGGGCTAGATGATTCACTGGATACGAATGATGAAGGAGAAGAGACTTTTTTTTTTTTTTTTTTTTTTGCTTGAGCAAGTGGACCTGTGAGAACAGGGGAGAACGCAGAGGCCAAGTTTGAGAATTATAGGAGACTATGAATATAATGAATTTATTTTTGTTCGTGCCAACTTCTTAGTGTCTTTAGTATGAATTACTCCAAGAGAACAAGTTCTGAAGATCTAGATTTTGAATGTCGTCTGTAGAGTAAGAATCGAAGCTGTGAGATCTTCCAGGAAGCATGTGTGGAATGGCAAGCAGGCACTGCTTGGACATACACGGAACACCAGTTAGAGCGGGAAGATGGGGGATCTTCAGAGGTGACTAAATGGAAGGCGCCAGAGAGGCAGAAGGAACATGCGCAGTGTACCAGGATGGCAGAATGGGCAGTTGGAGTGTGACCTGAGAGAGCAGAAACCACTAAGGCTAGGCTGTGTTGTTTGACTTCAGTGATAAGCAGGTAGTCTGTGATTTGCTGACTGGTCTCAGGGGTGATGGTGGCAGAGGTTGTTGGGACAGGGAGTGTAAACTGCTCCTTTGGAGAGCTAGGCTTTGAAAAGGGTAGAGAGGAAGAGGGGCTTTCAGAAGATGAGGGGGTTGAGGGAGTTTTTAAAAAAAACACAAGCACATCCACGTGGGAGTTGAGAGAAACCTGAAAAAGAGAAGGTATCACACCCCTTAATCAAGCAATAAACATTTGTTGGTATAATTATTTTTAAAATATTATGTGTCTTTTTCTTCTGATTTTTATAGGATGAAATTGTGATATGTCCTTATGATTCGAATCATCATATGCCCAGGTCATCGTTAGCAAAGCACATGGAATCTTGCAGATTGAGAAAACTGGGCTATACCAAGGAAGAAGAGGTACTGCATGTTTGCTGTATTGTGCATTTGTGCTATGTGATTCATGCATTAATAAATCACAGTGTTGGGAAGGTGTATTCCTTTTGTATGCCTTTTGTAGCTTAAAATAATAACCCTTATTAAAGAATATGTATATATATACACACACAAATAGCCCTTATTTGTAGGGGAGGGTGATGGTTATCTAATTTCACAATTTGTGAGAAATATTTAAATGGTACTAGTCGGTTGTTAGTTTATGTCAGATCTTAAAATAGTTCATTTCTGAAATTTGTGAACACTTAAGTTTTTTTTTTTTTTTTTTTTTTTTTTTTTTTTTTTACTGTTTAGGAAGAAATGTATAATCCTGAGTTTTTCTATGAGAATGTGAAGGTACCTTCAGTTACTTTGAGTAAGTATTAAGTTACTAGATTATAATTTAAAAACAGTATAGGTATTTTTTCATTTCTGATTGATCATAAGAATGGATTTTATAAGCATTAAGAACATGAAGAAGGATGCTTAGTACTGTCGCTCCCCGTCTTCGTGGAGGAACGACACAGGACCCTGCGCTGTTCTTTCGTCTGCTCGGCCCTTCCCGGGTTTGCTGCTGGTTCTTCCCGGGTTGGCTACCGACCCTTCCGCCTCCGTGGAAGGGCTGTTCCCCCTAGCCACTTTCCCCACTTCCGCGGGGGAGCGGCACACCGCCGGCCGGCTCTCTCGGGGGCTGCACAGGTGTTCCTTCAGATGTTCCTGGTGCATGTTGTCTCTCTCCTCCTTTATAGTCCTCTTCCACCAATCCCAACTCTGCTACCCACACGCCGAGTACACTGCTCTCCTGCAATCAGGAGCAGGTCCTGCTGTTTATTGGTTGAACTGGAGGCAGCTGTGTAGAAGCTGTTTCCTCCTCTCCCAGCGCCATATTGTGGGAGAGCAGATGCATAGAATAAGTCTTAATTCCAGTAACTTAGTCTAGTCCGAGTTGCTCCCCACAAGTACTTGTAGAGAATTGAGGATTAATTAATGTTTAGTGGAACTAAGTTATGTACTCTGAAATGTAGAGAGCAGGTTTATGGTAATAGACGGTGAAAACCCAGAAGAGCTTTCTACGGTAGGACAGACACCTTTTTCCTTGTAGTAACAAAGATCTGAGCAGACAACACACACTGGAGGTAGGACGGAAGACAGAAACAGGTTCCAGGTATTCACAGAGGTTTAAGTCTTGGACTCTGGAAATAATAGAATGCCTTGATTCAGTTCCTGGTTTTGTTACTAACAGATCTGTAACTTCCAACCTGTTTGTTGCCTAAATTTCTTTAAAATGGGGATGATGCGAAGAGTACTTTGTGAGAATTAAATATTAACATTTAGGATAGTCCCTGCTACTTAACTGGTTTTCAGGAAATGTTAGCTGTTATTGGTCCCTAAAATTTGTAGCTACTACTGCAGCATGCCTGATGATAGCGTTTTTTAAACTGTAGAAGTGTGGTTACTCACTAAGCTCTGGACAGATCCGAGAGAATTCTGTGTTTAGGTGACACAGGCAGCTGTGTGAATGTTTCGCCTCTTAAGATTCTGTAAGGTTGTCACTGTGCTAAAGAGCTGGGATTGGAAGCTAGTTAATCATTCAGTTGTGGACACTGATGATTTCTAATGTACTTACAGATTTTTTTTTTTTTGACAGATAAGGACTCACAATTCCACATAATTAAACAAGCTAGAACTGCAATTGGAAAAGATGGTGATTATAACCAAAGTAAGTGATGCCATTCTTGAGCTAAGTCATGAACCAAGTAATTTTAATCCTACAAGCACAACACTACACATTTCTTTAAGAAAAACCTATGAAAACAGTTGTATGGGAAAGGTTAATTTAACCTTTAAACAGTAGGCTAATCTGCTTTGTTTCAGTCTCATTTGTTAACTCTGTGCTGTGAGATGTTGCTCACGCGGACACTATCTTAGCGGGGGAGTCATGCTTTGGAATTACCTAATAAGTGAGATTTCTTATTTATACATGTGTGCCGCTGGGTGAGACTTACCCAAGATTTCCCCTGGAAAATGGTGTATTGTTGGAGCGCAGAGATTGGTCTCCAGCTGCCCCACAGGGAGACCACATCAGGGTCATTCTTCTCTTTGAAGTGATGCCTGCTGGGGATCCCCTCTCAGCACAGAGCTTCACCTGGAGGTTCAGAGGATTCCCAGATCCCTTCACGCCCAGCTTTGCAGCTCGGTTAAGGAGTTTCTTTCTGCCTAGAACAGAGACCAGGTTAGAATTTTTAAGCTTTTAGAAAATTGAAAGAAAAGTTAATCTATCAAAAACATAGAAATGAACGGTTAGTGAGAGTTTAGATGTCTGGGGGTGCTAGCCGGCCCACACGTGACCAGCTCCCCTTAACAAGGATGTCTGAGTTCATTTGAACCTTCTGTTGGTTCCAAGCTTCCTCTGCGTACCTCACATTTTTCCTGTTTCCTTTTTCTAGCTGAGTTACAGGCATCAGGCCATAGTCATGTTTGGTTTTGGCCTTGGTGGAAGGTCAGGTCTTCACCAAACATTGTTCTAAGTCAGTACCTAGCCTTGATTTCTCCAGGGTGCCCTGGAGCTTCAGAGGAGGCCACCTTGCCCTGAGCTGCTCCGTGTTACCTTGGTTCCCCACGACCGCGGGAAGCACACTTGTTCTATTTCCTGTTCTGCAGCTCCCACTTCCGTGCCAGTGAGCTGAAGGCCGGGTTTCTTTCCTTGAGGAAGGCATTTGACTTTCATCTTACTTGGAGAGGTTGCTGAGCTGTGACTAGTAGGGCCTTTTTTGGCCTCTGTTGGTTCTGCCCATTGCCCCTGTTTAGTTAATGAACCAATCAAAAAATAGAGGTTTTGGTTTTTGGAGGAGTAAACATTGAAAGACTTGACTCTGCAGTAGTGAGACAGGTTGGCTGAGTTCATGTTAGAGTTGATAGAGAACTTGGAAGTCATCTGGTCCAGCATCTGCCTTTCACAGATGAGGAAACAAACCCTGGGTGGCAGGGACTAGGAAGCCAGCACCTGCAGGACTTTCAGGTTGTTAAGGTTTCTTTTTCAAAGTTCTTTTGTGTATTTCATTTCTGTTTCTCGACAGACCAGTGTAGGCTGGCGGAGTATTTTTCTCATCCTCTTTAGGTCAGGAAACAGGCACACAAGTGTGGAAGTCCACCTCAGCTAGATAATAGCAGAGCTGGATCCAGAACAAGTTCTGAGCTGTGGCGCAGTCTCTGAACTGAGCTGCTCTGTTTTCTGTCAGGAACGCTCACCGTCTAGTGAATTTTATGGACTAGGGTTCTGGACGCTGCTCGGATACACTCACTGTCAAAGCTGTCGTGATTAAGGGGAACTTCACATGTCTGCCTGCTCCTGTCAGTGCCGTGCGTTGTTCCCTACATTGTATAAGTCTGCTTTACAGAAATAAGTCAGCCTTGTACATGTGACAACTTCTTTTCACTTTTTGTCTTTTCTGTAATACAAAGCTGTCTTGTGGGGTCCTTAGAGGAACAGAGATAATGAATGCTAAACTAGCCCTTGTTCCAATAATTGGTAACTACTGTTACCTAAGTGAAAACTAATGTACGGAAAGCAATAGTAAAGAAGTACTTGAGAGTTTTGTGTGTGTCATTTGGAAAGCATGCTCAGGTGTTTATGTATACCTAGGGTCTTAACTGTTTCTTAAAATTCTGTGTAGAGTTCTGTAATTATTCAACACAGATTATTTTTGTGACCCATTCCTGGCTTAGACATTTTAAAACTTTTGCCTCAGGACTAGAAATCTTTAAATATCTTTTTATTGATGTATTGAAGGAAGAAGAATGTCTAATATGAACAAGGTCACATTTTCCTATCTAATTTTGTTAATTCATTAAAATGTGAGTTTTTTGACAGGGTTGTGTGCATGTTTTCATTTCATTAATCACGTCAGCCCTAAACTGAGTACATAGACTTTAGAATCTTGTAAGCTTTGTGAAAGCTTGAACAATCATTAGATCTTATTTATTTTCAGATATAGTGACTTCGGTTAATTTTGTAGACAGAATATTAATTCCAATCATAAGCAGTCATTTTATATTTTATGCTTTATCTTTTTCCTTCAATATAAAATCTTTAAGTTGCTGTGCTTTTGTTTCATGGAGTATATTTGATTATGTCTGTGATTTTAAGACCGGTATGTTATATATAAAAGAACCTAAAAGGAATAGGATTGAATAGCTTTAGAGCCAGTCTGTTCCTACCACTTAGGAGAATTTGGGTGAGTTGTTTGATTTCAGTGGCCTTAGTTTCTTTGGTTTGTTATGGAATTGACTCTGAATTCTCCCACAAATTCTGTTTATATTTTTGAGACAGTATCTTTTACTGTTTGATGTTATATATGTTTCATGTTTAAGATTCCCTGTGATGACAGGAGTGACTAATAAGGGAAGACAGTTATTTAAAATAGATTAGAGTTTCAGTTTGCAATGATGAAGAAGTTGGGGAGAGGCTAGAGCAGGTACTTGCACAACGGTGTGAGGCATAGTGATGCCTCTGAACTGGGCACGTGCGCTTAAAAAAATTGTAAACTTTATGTTTTTTACGTTTACCACTGTTTTTAAAAACTGCAAAAAAAATAGCAAGATAAAAGGTCACGAATTGTATGGCATTCTGATATACCTCTAAATCATATAGAAATGTATGAAGAATTACATTTTATAGGATTGTAAGCTTATGGAAGTGTGTTTATCCATTTTTTTCTTTTTGTCAGAAATATCTGTGTTCTGAGTGATATAATGCAGCTTGTCGCTTAACTTTTCCTGTACTTTTTCTTTTTCAGTAATTGGGGTGAGTATAAAGAGGAATTAGGAACCTGAATGTACTCCTTATTTAAAGATATGCAGTATCCTTTTGGCAAATGATATCCTTTTAAAGTATCACTATAAAATTTCTAAACCTTATCTCAATAGCTATCACAATATTGTGGTCTTGATTTGGAATTTTGGTTGAATTTGAAGAAATTTAAATATCAATCTGAAGATACCATGGAGAAAT
Organism: Oryctolagus cuniculus; assembly: GCF_964237555.1. NCBI lineage: Eukaryota > Metazoa > Chordata > Mammalia > Lagomorpha > Leporidae > Oryctolagus > Oryctolagus cuniculus. Next base: position 163,001,923 of record NC_091436.1, on the reverse strand, counting down.
TTAAAATGAAAATGCCACAATAATTTAAGAAGAAATTCTGTTTCTTTGTTTAAAAATGACAGGCAGAGGTCATGTGGAGCTTGTTTGTAATACATCATTGTTTTCTAGTCTTTGCATTTTTCTCCCAGATTTTTATGGCCTGTATTCAAAGGAGTTAGGCTTATGATAGCTAACTTTTGATAATTCTGTATTACGAAGTTTAATGTTTTAACACCTGGCTACATAAAGGGGCTTTTCCATATGCCTACTAGAACTTGATTAAAATTGACTGACTTGAGCGAGCCCTTCTTCCCCACTAACTCCAACCCTTGATAAGGGAGAATGTCCGTGTGAAAGCTGGCTTCAGATTCAGTGACGCTGTCCTCTTGATTGGTGGACAGATGTGACGTCGTCTCTTTTTGGTGTTGTAATGCTTACTTCATAGCATGCTCTAATTTGAATTCTTCTACCTTTTCACTTAAGAAGTTAGCAAAATTAGAAGTCATCAAATACGAGGTTCTCAGAAGTGCTGTTGATTTTACTTTGTTCTCTGAACCAGAGTTACTACTTTCACATAATCTAGCAAGCATTAGAATGCGTCCTTTAGTAGCTCATGTTCTTTGTTTGCGTTAGTGAGGAACGAAGCCTAGAAAGAATTGTTTTACATTGTTTTATTTACAGTTGCAATCATTTTTTTATTTGAGAAAATTTGAATCCAAACAAATTTTCTTCAATGTTTAATACATCGTATCAAGGTATTGTATTTACTTTATTTTATTAATGGACAGATGTTAGAAAGTTCTGTGACGGTGGGGGGACACTGATGCTAAGACTTTTCTGTTAACTTGGTTAAGCCACTGTGCTTCCTGCTGAGGAAACAAATAGGTTCTGTTTCCATTTAGTCTTTTTCTGGTCTGAGGAAGTTTGGGATTTTTACTAGATTGTTTTTTTTGACCCCAGCTCTAAGTTGTGCAAGTGGGACGTACTTTGAATATTGAACGTGTAGCCTAATGTTTCATGCAGAAGAGACCTTTTAAGCAAATTTTTCATATTTCCATAATTTATTTTCAGACATGGTAGCATGTATTACCTGTCAAGCATTTTTTGCAGCTTTTATGGGGAAAAGCATATTCACAGAAAGAAAGATACTTCTGTAATATGGTAGCCTTTTAAAGATCACACCCAAGATTTGTGTATGAGCAAATTGTCTCCTCTGGTAGTTACCGCCTGCGTAGCAGACGTCTGTAATCCAGTCTTTCTGTGGGACTAGCATTCAGGATAGAGTCCTTATTTATTTCTCATAGAGATTGCTGTTTTCTGTATTTAGTGATTACTGTGAGAAGAAATAGCTTGTGCTAATACTGCGTCATAGCACATGTGTAATAAGTGGTGGATTTTCAGTCCATAACGTTTCATGTCTTGTTTATTCTTGTGGTTTTATCTTTACCTTAGGGATTTACTCTTCGTCACCTGTTGAAGTTCCTCTGAATCACAAACGGTCTGTTTGTGATCTGACCCAAGCCGACCGCCTTGCCCTCTACGATTTTGTAGTTGAGGAGACAAAGAAGAAGCGCTCCGATTCTCAGATCCTTGAGAATGACAGTGATCTCTTTGTAGACTTGGCTGCCAAAGTCAATCAAGGTTTGAGATGAATGTTATAGCTCTGCACTGCTTGTTTATTGTTGTCGTAGAGATTTATTTATTTATTTATTTGAGAGAGTGACTAGGGGCAGGGAGAGGGGTAGAGAGCGAATTTCATCCCCCAAATGGCTACAACAGACAGCACTGAGTTAGGCCAAAGCTGGGAACCAGGAACTACATCTGGATCTCTTGTGTGGGTGGCAGGGATCCAAGTATTTGGGCCATCATCTGCTGTTTTCCCAGGTGCATTAGCAGGAAGCTGGATTGGAAGTGGAGCAACTGGGACTTGAATCTGCATTCTGATGTGGGATGCTGGATGTTTTACATTTCTTAATTTTCTATCCTGTGCATTAAGCTGATTCTTCAGACCACTTTTAGTTGGAGTAGAATGAGTCTGTATCATCTAATAGCAATACATATATATGTGCATATTTATATAAAGTTATTCACTCAGTGCATAAAATCTTACACTTTTAGCTTGAGCATATCTTCTGTGTGAAGCATGTTACAACTCTGTTATGTTCATCTGTGTACCTAGGCACTCCATGTCCAACTAACTGCCAGAGAAAAGGAATTATGTAAGACTTAGCCCATATATATGTGCACACACACACACACACACACACATAATGTAGAATTTTCAGGTATTTATGTGCTACCTTGAAATATGTTGAAATATGACTGTGGTCTTCTTACCGGCTAAGTCATAAGAATTTAAAAGCTCCAAAGAGCATAATATTATTTTATTCTTTCTTTAGATAATAGTCGAAAAAGTCCAAAATCTTACCTTGAAATCCTGGCAGAAGTGAGAGATTATAAGAGAAGACGCCAGTCCTACAGAGCTAAGAATGTTCACATAACCAAGAAATCGTATACTGAGGTAAGTCTTGCATAATCTTGCAAACTTTATTGAGAATAAAAATGTATCTTAGGTAGTTTCCTAAGTCTGTTCTGCAGGTTTGCACGGTTCTGTCTGGGTGATTCTCACCGTTACTGATGGACTCGCTGGTTTGCCAGTCCTAGAGAGTGGTAATCAAGTTTGTGGTTGCTGCTGGTATTCTTTGCACTTGCATGGTTGGCCTTTTATTACGGAAGTAATCAAACAAATAAGGATACTACAAAACGTTTGTTGGAAAATGGAATTAAAAGATAAATTCTGGGCTAGTGTTATGGTGTAACAGGTTATACCAACACCTGTGACACTGGCATCCCATAAAGGCATTGGTTTGAGTCCTAGCTGCTCCGCTCTCGATCCAGCTCCTTGCTTATGTGCCTGGGAAAGCAGCAGAAGATGGCCCAAGTGTACCCCCTGCACCCACATGGGAGACCTGGAGGAAGGTCCTGGCTCCTGGCTCTGCCTAGCCCAGCCCTGGCCATTGCAGCCATTTTGGGAATGAACCAGTAGATGCAAGCTCTCTCTCGCGTGTGCGCGCTCTTTGTCTCTCTCTTTTTTCTGTGTACTTCTGCTTTTCAAATAAATAAATAAATCTTTAAAAAATTTTTAAAGTGTTTCTTTTGATGCAAAAATATGTTGAAATCCAGGCCTCCCCCCCCCCCCCAATAATATGCATTTTCCATGAACCTTTTAAAGACCTCATTGTATGGATGGATTTCAAAATTTTTGCACCAAAATAAACTTAATCTTTTAATTCCACTTTTCAGTGAACATTTTGAAATGCCTTTGTGGCATAGTCTGAGGAACCCTTGTGTCTTCGTTGCCCATCTTCAACAGTTAGCAGCCTATGCTCCTCTTGTATATATCCCCTCCTCTCTACCTGTCTTCCCCAACCCCCACACTTGGTGACTCGTGAAAGCAAATCCCAACTATCTTTTACCTGTCAGTACTTAAGTGTTTATAGATCTTTTAATGATTCTTCATATCTCTGGTGGTTTTTTCAACTTTTTATCCATTTCTTCATCCATGTCCTACATGTTTTTGGTCTGGGTTAGAACAAATTTCAGCAAAAAATTGATGACATCCTGTAATCACTGTGCTAACACACTGCAGGGGATGTATGAGAATGCACACAGACCCACCCTCAAGCAGCTTAGAATTTAAGCAGTGAAACATACATGCAGAATGTGAGTTGTGTTAAAGTGCTAAAATAGCGACTAAATCATATGGAGTCATTCTCTATCAGAGATAGGATTGATCTGAGCTTCGGAGAGGAGGTAGCGTTTGCGGGAAAAGGAGAACCAGGGAGAGGTGAAGAAGTGTCTGCTCACTGACTGCCCTCTGTGGTCTGGAACCTGTGCTCGGGGGACTCTGGGACAGCGAGTTTCAGGAGCTGGTGTAGAGCTAGCAGACGAGGACTGGTAGGGCTGCCCGAGGAAGGGCCAGACCTGGCTGCCGAGTGCACTGGGATGTATGTGACTTGTCACTCTGGGTTGGACCTTGGCCTGTCTGAAATTTTCCACAGGAAGATACAGTGAAAGAGAGTGGCAGTGGCGGGTCAAAAGATTTTCTAGATGGGAGGACAACCTTTTTTTTTTTAAAGATATATTTATTTATTTGAAAGAGTTACAGAGGGAGAGAAGTAGGGACAGAGAGATCTTCCATCCACTGGTTCACTCCTCAAATGGCCACAACAGCCAGGGCTGTGCCCGGCCAATGCTAGGAGTTTCTGCAGGGTCTCCCACATGGTGCCAAGGCCCAGGGATGTGGGCCATCTTCTGCTTTCCCAGGCATATTAGCAGGGAGATGGATCGGAAGTGGAGTAACCAGGACTTGAACTGGTGCCCATATGGAATGCTGGCATTGCAGGCCGTGGTTAACCCACTGTCGGTCCCAGACTAGCATTCTTAAAAGGAAATGTAAGTGAAGTTATCTCTTAGTAACATGGAGGGATTGGTTCCAGGACACCAATGCCCAAATCTTATGTAAAATGGCATAGTATTTGTGCATATTTTAAATCATCCTGCATTGCTTTAAAACCTAATACAATGTAAGTGCTATATAAATGATTATTATGCTGTATTGTTTTAGGGAATAATGACAGGAAACATATCTGTACTTGTTGAGCACAGGCATGTGTGTGGGGAGTGGGGTGACTGTTTTCCTCTGTGGTCAGTTGTGAACCAGTGGATATGGAACTGTGAGGTATGGAATCCACGATGTAGAGGCCTGTCTATACAGGAGTTTCTCAGAAAGCCCTTAGTAACCCCTGCTGGCTAGAGCTTAAAGCTTCCGAGGAACTACCCAGTGAGAAATGAGGTTGGCTTCTACTCTGTGATATAGCAAGATCATGGAGGGCTTTGAAAGCTTTATTATAGTATTCGGACATTTTTCCATTGTACTCTGGGAGCATTAAATGCTTCTTTGAGGTGGACGGAAGTGCATCAAGGCCTGAATTAGATAGATAAATTTCTTATTAAAACATTGTCCAAATCAGACCTAAGGGAAAATTTAGCTTCTATTATAGTTTTATCTCTGCCTCCTCAGTAAATAGCCCTACGCTTGATGGTGTGGATAACTAAGAAAAACAAAACCTTGCATGTGGTTCTTACAAGTAAGGAATTTATAATCTCATTGGGGCATATCTGAGAACGACTGTAATGGTTCATGTTTTGTCATCCTGACCTAAGTGTAAGTTTTTAAAAAATGTTTGTAAGTAATCTCTCACTTTGAGATCAGTTGCAAAAGACACCATAGTACCACGGACTCAGGTGTAGTGGTTCTTTTACCAAGGTCACCTGTTGCAGCATTTTGCCTGTGTGCTTACCATTCACACTCTGTCCATTTTGCATTCTGTTGGTCCTGTGTGTACATAATTTTTTCAGTTAAGGGTAAGTGACATAGAGCATGACTCGTTCTCCCTAAGTACTTGGAATGCATTTCCCAAGAACAGGCGCATTTCTTGTGCAGGTTCCAACTTCACATGCAGCGCTGAGATAGCTTCTTCAAGGACCATCCAGAGTCTGGTTGTTCTGTGTTCTCTGACTGAACATGTTCGCAGTCCCCTGTGTCCTAGCTCTTGGTAAACACTTGGTTGATTGTCAGCAATGCTTTTTCCAGCTTTATAGTCTTTATTTGTGGACCAGCTTTCTTACCTGAAATTCGCTGCTTGACTTTCTCAAGGTGATTCGGGATGTGATAAATGTGCACATGGAAGAACTCAGTAATCACTGGCAAGAAGAGCAGGAAAAAGCGGAGGATGGGGCTGAAAAGTACGTCATTATCTTTACTGGTGAAAATGCTCTCTAATCTGTGTGCTGTAGTGGTTAAGTGGTAGCATTTCCAAGATGCTTCATAACACACTAAATTACCAAAATACCTATTGTTTATTGTCATCAGTGCTCAGGATTCTGAAGCCAGAATTGTTCTATGGCATTGCCCTTTGGGACAACAATATTAATGAAATAAGTAATAAAACCTAAAACCTGGGGCTGGTGTTGTGGCGTAGTGGGTAAAGCCCCCGCCTGCAGTGCTGGCATCCCATGTGGGTGCCAGTTCGAGTCCTGGATGCTTCACTCTCTGCTATGGCCTGGGGAAACAGTAGAAGATGGCTCAGGTCCTGGGCCCCTGCACCCGTGTGGGAGACCTGGAGGAGGCTCCTGGCTCTTGGCTCCGGATCAGTGCAGCTCTGGCTATTGCTGCCATCTAAGGAGTGAACCAGTGGATGGAAGACCTCTCTCTCTCTCTGCCTCTGCCTCTCTGTACTCTGCCTTTCAAATAAGTGAATAAATCTTTAAACAAGAAAAAAAAAGTATTGCACTTAAGGCTGGTATGTCTGTGTGTGTAACAACCTGATTAACGTATCTTTCTGTGTTTCAGGAAGGAGGAGAGGCGATCGGCTTCGGTAGATTCACGACAGTCTGGTGGAAGCTATTTCGACGCCGAGTGTTCTCGGCATAGACGGGGTCGGAGTAGGAGCCCACATAAGAGAAAAAGAAATAAAGACAAAGACAAAAACAGTGAGTCAAGAAGAAGGAAAGAGAGGTGAGTCTAACTGCATCATCCCTGTTGAATTGTTGACTGCTGAAAAGCAGAGCAGGTTCTGTGGACCACGCCAAAAAACAATACAGTAAGGAGAAGAAATGATAAATAATTGGTGATGATTTTTTAAAAATTTTATGAATTTCTTAAAAGCTAGGATGATTGCTTTTTTTTAAAGATTTATTTGTTTATTTGAAAGAGTTACAGAAAGAGGGGAGACTGAGAGATCTTCCATCCAGTGCTTCCTTTATTTATTTATTTTTTTGTAAAGATGTATTTATTTATTTGAAAGTCAGGTACACAGAGAGGGAAGGAGAGGCAGAGAGCGAGAAAGGTCTTTTGTCTGCTGGTTCACTCCCCAATGGGCCACAACGGCCGGAGCTGCGCTGATCTGAAGCCAGGAGCCAGGAGCTTCTTCTGGTCTCCCATGCAGGTGCAGGGGCTCAAGGACTTGGGCCATCTTCTACTGCTTTCCCAGGCCATAGCAGAGAGCTGGATTGGAAGAGGAGCAGCCAGGACTAGAACCCATATGGGATGCTGGCACTGCAGGCAGCAGCTTTACCCACTACACCACAGCACTGGGTACAGTGATTTCATTTTCCATGTGTCCACAATGGCCAGGGCTGGGCTGGGCTGGGCTGAAGCCAGGAGCTTCATCTGGGTCTCTCGTGTGGGTGACAGGGGCCCAAGCACTCCGGCCATTTTCTGCTGCTTTCCCAGGCCATTAACAGGGACTTGGATAGGAAATGGAGCAGCCAGAACACAAACCAACGTCACAGGTAGCAGCTTTATCTGCTCAATGCCGTCCAAGGAATTTTTTTTTAAAGATGTTTATTTAAAAGGCAGAGTAAGAGGGGGACAGAGAGAGAATATATCTTCGATCTACAGGTTCACTCCCCAAATGGCCACAGCAGCCAGGCTGGGCCAGACTAAAACCAGGAGCCCAGAACTCCATCTGAGTTTACCATGTGGGTCATAGGAGCCCATGCAGTTTGGCCATCTTCTTCTGCTTTCACAGGCATGTTACCAGGGAGCTGGATCGCAAGTATAGCAGCCAGGACTTGAACTAGAGCCCATATGGGGTGTCAAAGGCAGCAGCTTCATCTGCTGTGCCACAGCACCTATCCAGTGAAGATTCTTTGAATTTGTTCGGTTCAAATAAGCACAGCTTCGGTGGCATAGTTCTCTGTGTACATGATTAGATGTTGGAGTTTTCCCTTTTCATCACTTACTTCCTTTCTCACCAAGACTGACAAAGGCAATGTCTGTGTAGTGTGTTAAAAAATTTTTTTAAGATAGATGTATTTGAAAGGTGGAATTCCAGAGGAGGAGACATGGAGAGAGAGAGTGCGCATGTGAGTGAGTGAGCAAGAGCCAGCTTCCATCTGCTCGCTCCCCAGCTGGCTGCAGTGACCAGGCTGAAGGCAGGAACCTGGAACTCCATCCAGGTCTCCCATATAGGTAGCAGGGGCCCAGGTACTGAGCCATCTTTGCTGCTTTCCCAGGTGCACGGGCAGGAAGCTGGATCAGAAGTGGAGTGGCTGGGACTCAAACTTGTGCTCATATGGGATGCTGATGTCCCGGGTGGTGGGTTAATGTACTGTATCACATTAAACACATGTTAAACCGTTAACAGATGTTTGCCTAACTGTTCTTTCTTCCTCCTCCTTGCTGTTGCTAGTTCCTGCAAACTTCAGCATCAGTTTTTTTTTTTATTAGCAAGGTTTTGATAGATGGAGAGGTAGAATTAAAACTAAGATAATTTTAAATCAGCCGAGGTATATTCCAGTGTTCCCAGTGCTTATGGCGTCTCCGGTGATTTTCTGTCAGTTCCTTCTTCCCTAGCATTGCTGCCCTGGTTCATGGGATGACCCTCGTCTGTTCAACTAAGCCAGCAGTCAGGGAGTCATTGTAGATACTCTTTGCTGGTCTCACCATCTGGGCAGTCCATAGCTGCTGTGAGTTCTGCCTGAGAAGATGTCACACGTAGCTCTGCCTCTCTGTCCCTTGCTGCCTGTCTGGAAATACTGGTGGTTTTCCTAAGGCTCTGTTCATCTCTAGGCTTATCCCGTGAGAATCCGTCCCCTTCCTGCTCCCAGGGAATATGCACGTCTTACTGCTCTGCAGTGGCAAAATCCACCTTTTTGAGAGTAGCTCTCCCACAGCTCTGGACTGAGGACTGCTGCCTGCTTCTCCTGGATTTATGCCACAGTGCAGTGGAATGCACGGCTTGTACTTCAGCCGTGTGTTACGTAAGAGTCCTCATGCACTTGGGCCACCTCTGTGCTTCTCCATTTTGTGTTCTGCGCCTGGTTTTTAAGCCTGCCTGGGAAGCCTGCTCGTCCTCTAAGGCCCAGCGCAGGTGGTTCCTGAAGCCTTTTCTCAGGGTGAGCAGGCTGGTCATCTTCTGTTTTGTCACTGCCCTTCCTGGCACACACTTGGCTTTGACCTTAACATTTATTACCAGACTTTGAGCTCTGGGCAGGCAGGATGGCCCGTGGACTTGTCAAGTAGTAGGCTCCCCAATGGTATCCTGGCTCCAGAGCAGGTGTGTGTTAGGAGCTAGTAAAGCTTTCTGTGATGATTTGATAATTTCGCTTATTGTACTACCATTCAGTTCATAGGATTAAAGTTAGCTGTGATTCAGTTATTCTCTTACAAAAAAGGAATTATATATAGATATATAATTCCCTCTGATTCATATGAGAATTTTATAACTTAGTATGTACAGATTAACTTTGGTTTGTCTCAGAAGTTGTACTCTTTCCCTCTTTCAAGTTTGTTAGTGCTTCTTCCACTAAAGTAATTTTTGTTTTATCTGTTCAACTCCTTTTGACTGAAATACATTGGAAGTCCTCAAAATCTAAACATGGTCATGGTGGTTGTGGTACGGGGTTAGGCCGCTGCGTGGGATGCCCGCATCGCATATTGGAGCACTGGTTCGAGTCCCATCTACTCTGCTTCCAATCCAGCGTCCTGCCAGTGCACCTGGGGAAGCTTTGGCAGTTGATGGGTCGAGTCTTAGAGCCCTGCCAACCAAGTGGAGACCCAGGTAGAGTCCTGGGCTCCTGGCTTTGGGCTGGTCCAGCACTGACTGTTGGAGGCATTTGAGAAGTGAACCAGCTCATGAAGATTTCTCTCTGTGTCTCTTCTCTGTCTTTGTTGCTCCACCTTTCATGTAGATGAGAATATTTACAAAATCTAGACATGAACAAATTTTCCTTTGTTGAGATGAATTTGGTATTAGTGAAATACTTCTGAAGAGGGCAAGGCTAATCTTTGATGTCGTCTCCTAAGGTGAAATGAATTATGGAGAATTGAAAGAGGAGTCAGAATAAGGAAATCAGGCAGTTTCTGAATTATCACTGAGACTTTCATTGTCTATTTGAAACGAATTATTTGGTCATCTATTATTTATATATATTCAAAGTTAATTTTAAAGAATCCAAAGCACAATTTTTAACAGTCCCACTTTGCTAATCTCTATTTAATTTTGCTTCTTATTTTCTGTATTTACTCTCTTAAAAAAAAATCCCTCTTCAGCCTAGCAGTTAACACACCAGTTAAGACAAAGACTCGGCCGGCGCCACAGCTCACTAGGCTAATCCTCCGCCTTGTGGCGCCAGCACACCGGGTTCTAGTCCCAGTCAGGGCACCGGATTCTGTCCCGGTTGCCCCTCTTCCAGGCCAGCTCTCTGCTGTGGCCCGGTGTGCAGTGGAGGAAGGCCCAAGTGCTTGGGCCCTGCACCCCATGGGAGACCAGGAGAAGCACCTGGCTCCTGCCATCGGATCAGTGCGGCGCACCAGCAACAGCGGCCATTGGAGGGTGAACCAATGGCAAAAAGGAAGACCTTTATTTCTGTCTGTCTCTCTCTCACTGTCCACTCTGCCTGTCAAAAAAAAAAAAAAAAAAAAAAGACACAGACTCCCACATCAGAGCGCCTGAGTTCAGTCCCAGCTCCAGCTCTGCCTGCGGTTTCTGCTTCTGCAAACCCTGGGAGGCTGCAGTCATGGCCCAAGTAGTTGGGCTGCTGCACCCACGTGGGAGACCGGGATTGAGTTCCGGTTCCCAGCCTGGACTGCGCTCAGCCCTTGCCACTGTGGGCGTTTGGGGAAGGAGCCAGGAGCTCTGTGTCCTCCCCCTGCTGGGACTACCCCTCACTGCCTCTCAGGTTTTTTTTTTTTTAAGAAATCCTGTTCAGTTCTTTCTTGTTTTCGCTGTTGAGTTCTGAATGCATATTTTAACATGTTGCAGTTTATGTCTGATGAAAGTGCATTACTGTTGAATTATGATTTTAAATATCTGGTATTAAAATCTCCATTTATAATAGTTTTTAATACTCCTTTCATTTCAGGGATGGGGAAAGACATCATAGTCATAAAAGAAGAAAGCAGAAAATATGAATGCAGTATTCGTGCATGTTTTAATTATGCTGTGTCATGATAACCAGTATGCTGATATTTAATTGGAACTGCTTTGCATTGGAGAATGTGTTTATATGATTGGTTTGGTGCTCATTATTTTTCAATAAATATGCTTCAGATTGTGAGTACACTGTTGGGCCCTACAACTTGTTTTCCTTATATTTAAGTAGAAGGTTTGCTTCTTGTTACTTGTTTTGTTTTGACTTTTTGGCTATTTATATGTTATAAATATCTTTTTATCAGAAAAACCATTTAAAGTATATAAATTTTACACCGAAACATTCTTATTGTAAAAAAAAAAGACTTTGAGATAAGGCTCACGTCCCCTTGGAATCCATCTGTAATCCTTGTGCCCACCCCAGTGGCAACTCCTCTTTACCATTACCCTGGGGAATTGTCATAGGAAAAATCAGCCTCAACACTGTCTGCAGGGGAGTTGTGTGGTGGGCAGGGATCTGGCTCAGTGAGACACGGTGTAGTCGGATGGAGTGCTATGTCGGAATTAAGAGAAGTAAAATAACTGTTCCTGTGCACAGATCTCGGACATAATGCTGAAGGAGCCAGCAAGTGCTTGCTCCCTGCCTCTCACGTATAGAGAGAGAGGGAGGGAGAGAAAGAACATTTTCTATGCCTGTATGTGTGTGTACGTATATTTAAAAGTTCAGAAGAATCCAATTCAAACTCCCAGCAGGGGTTATGTGGGGGCGGGGGAGTCCGTAGACCCGATTGGGGGAAGAAACGGAGATGTAGAGGGTTATCAGAGGAAGCTTTCGTTTCATCCATTTACAGGACTGTTTTTTTAAAATAAAGTGTTTTTGTTTGGCTTGTTAATTAAAAATATACAATCATATTTTGTAAATCAGCTTTACTGCATTATTATTGACATACACCAAACTGTACCTACTTGAAGTTTATGTTTCATTGTGTCTTGACATTTATAACCCTGTGTAGCCATCATCACAACCAAGGTATGTAATGTGGGGGTTAGTTAGCCTTTAAAAAGTTCACAGGGGCCGGCGCCGCAGCTCACTAGGCTAATCCTCCGCCTAGCGGCGCTGGCACACCGGGTTCTAGTCCCGGTCGGGGCGCCGGATTCTGTCCCGGTTGCCCCTCTTCCAGGCCAGCTCTCTGCTGTGGCCAGGGAGTGCAGTGGAGGATGGCCCAGGTGCTTGGGCCCTGCACCCCATGGGAGACCAGGAAAAGCACCTGGCTCCTGGCTCCTGCCATCGGATCAGCGCGGTGCGCCGGCCGCAGCGCGCTGGCCGCGGCGGCCATTGGAGGGTGAACCAACGGCAAAAGGAAGACCTTTCTCTCTCTCTCTCTCTCTCTCTCTCTCTCTCTCACTGTCCACTCTGCCTGTTAAAAAAAAAAAAGAAAAGAAAAAAAAAAAGTTCACAGGAAATGCAGGAAATGCGTCTTACAGAACAAACATGCATTTCAAGATATCAAGACTTTTTTTTTTCCAAAAATTTTTTGCACCAAAAACTTACCTATTGGCTGGCACTGCAGCTCAATGGGCTAATCCTCCACCTAGCAGCACCGGCACACCGGGTTCTAGTCCCGGTCGAGGCGCCGGATTCTGTCCCGGTTGCCCCTCTTCCAGGCCAGCTCTCTGCTGTGGCCAGGGAGTGCAGTGGAGGATGGCCCAAGTGCTTGGGCCCTGCACCCCATGGGAGACCAGGAGAAGCACCTGGCTCCTGGCTTCTGATCAGTGCAGTGCGCCAGCTGCAGCGCACCAGCTGCGGCGGCCATTGGAGTGTGAACCAACAGCAAAAAGGAAGACCTTTCTCTCTCTCTCTCTCTCTCTCTCTCACTATCCACTCTGCCTGTCAAGAAAAAAAAAAAAGAACTTACCTACTTACCTATTAATTTCATTGTTCTGTGAGCCTTTGGAATTAGCCTTCATTTCCATCACCCTTGTAAGTTTCCTTACATCCTTCTTCCCAATTAATTCCTTTGCCCCTGGTCCTTAGCAGCCATAGATCTTTTTATTGCCATTGATTCAATCTTTTCTAGAATTTTTTTTTTTTAGAGATTTATTTATTCGAAAGGCAGAGGTACATAGAGGGAGAGATAGATCTTTCATCCACTGGTTTACTACCCAAGTGGCTATAACAGCCAGGGCTGGGCCAGCCTGAAGTCAGATGGCAGGAGCTTCATCCAGATCTCCCATGTGGGTATCGGGACCCGTGCAGTTGGGCCATCTTGTGCTGTTCTCCTAGGCCATTCGGGTGCTGGATTGGAAGTGGAGCAGCCGGGGCTTGATTTGGTGCCCACGTGGGATCCAGTGTTGCAGGCAGCAGCTTAACTCCCTGTGCCACAACGCTGGCCCCTTTTCTAGAATTCTTGTAAATGGAATGTTGGAATGCCTTTTACTGTTGCAGATTTTCGAGATGTGGGGGTTCGTAATAGACCATTCTTTTTGCTGAGTAGTCAGCGAGCCACGGAGTGGGAGAAGGTATTCACTGGAACACATGACACACCAAGGGCTGTCGTCCCAGTGTGGGAGGATTCCACAGCAGCCTTCCAGAAAGGACAGAAGATTGCGTAGACACTCACACACACACTAAGGACAGAAGATTCCACAGACACACACACTAAGGACAGAAGATTGCGCACACACACACACACTAAGAAAGGACACAGCGATGGTAAATAAGCTTAGGAAACATGCTCAGCATTACCAGTGAGGCAATAGAAATTTACAAACGCAGTGAAATCACCCTGCTCACCCTAGAATGGCAGAAATCAAAGACTGATGATACCAAGTGTTGGTGAGAATACGCAGCGAAAGCATGCTCCAAAAAGTTGATGCGGAAGTAGAATTGAGAATGTTTATTTTGGTACAGAGATGCTGACCTCTGCACAGACGTTTCGGCATCCATGAGTTTTTTCATAGTGTACATTTTCCGTTAACTTTTTAAAGACCCCTCATATTGCTGGTGAGACCATATAATTGTACATTTTGGAAAATTGGGTTTGTTTTTCTTTTAAAGTCAAATGTATGCTTACATACAACCCAGCAATCTTGCTCCTAAAGTAAAGCTAGATTACATTTAGGTTACCAAAGCTGAAAGAAAACGTAAGTCCACACTAAGACACATGCAGATAGTCACAGTAGCTTTATTCATAACAGCCCTGAACTGGAAACAACTCGGATGTCCATCAGCTGATGACTGATGATGACCCACACTGGGCTACTCAGCCGTGGGGTGGAAGGAGATCCACACAGCAACATGGATTACCCCGGGAGCCTGCCAAGTGATTCATTAGAGGTGGTTATTAAAAAGACTTCAGATGGGGGTGCATGAGAACTCACTGTGCCCTTGCTCGATTTTGCCACAAACCTATAAAGCCTATTATTTTTTAAACAAAGATTTTAGCAAGAGAGGCTTTGACAAAAGAAGAATCAGATTTGAAATTTTCAAACAGTCCTAGAAGTCAGAGAATTTGAGTAACATGTAAATGTGAATGAAACAATTTGCTTTTGGGGGGGGGGGGGCTTTCAACAGGCTTCTTGTCATGAGATCCTATTAAAAGTCACAGTGGGGACTTCCATGCCAGAGCACTGGGCCTCGGGTGCGTTGGATCCTGTAATGAAGGGATCACTGCCCCCAGAGGGGACCCCCACCAGTCCCGCTCCCTGGGTTCTCCAGGGCCAAGGGGGGCTGCACTCGGCATCTGGCAGTGTGTTCTTTCTTAGGTAAGAAAGAGGGCAATTTATGGTTTCCAGCCATAGGAACACTTCTAGTAGAGTGAAGACAACAGGCAGAATAGTTTTCACAAAAATACGTTCTGGGGATAGCAAGAACTTAAACGACTGTGGTGTAGTAGTGTTGTGGGGGACGACCTCCCCACCCCCAACTGCCCCTGCCAAGGCTTGGTCCAGGCTTTTGTCTGCATGGAAGACAGAAGAGGAGAACGGAAGAGATGATGGTCAATGTCAGCAGATAAGCAAAGTTTATTTACAGGCAAAAGGCAAGTACACAAAACACGTGGGACCCGCATTGTGGTGCAGTGTGGTAAGTTACCCGCGATGCTGGCAAGCCCACTGGGCACCACTGGTTTAAGTCCAGCTGCTCCACTTCCAAGCCAGCTCCCTGCTAATGCCTGGGAAAGCAGAACGTGGCCCAAGTGCTTGGACCCCTGAACCCACGTAGATCCGGACGGAGCTCCAGGCTCCGGGCTTTGCCTTGGCCCAGCCCTGACCATTGCAGCCATTTGGGGAGTGAACTGGCAGATGGAAGATCTCCCTCTCTAACTACTTTTCAAATAAATAAATATTAAAAAAAAAAGTCATAGCTCCAGGTGCATGATGGGAGTGGCAGTGCTGGTCATGGTGCGGATTTGCAGGAAAAACAGGAGTTTTTCCGTGAGTCCGCCATGAGAGCCAAGGGCAGCTTGGTTTGAATTTCTCAGCTGCTTTGCAAGACAGTGACTTCAAAAGGCCATGCGTGCTGTTGCTGAGGGGATAACAGTGGGTGGTATTCCTGTCTGGGCACGAGAGCCACCCAGCAGAGAAGAGACAGGTCAGCTTTCCCTTTGGATTTTTTTCCTATGCTAACGAAGACAACATGCACCATTTTACAGGTTGTTTGCTGTAGCTGGAAACTGAGCACTTTGCAGGAGACTGGCCAGGCACTGGGCTCTTTACATAAGCTCCATGGGGTGGGTGTGTGGCCAAACAACCCACCAAACTACTTGGAGGCATTGCTATAGGGCCCCCAAATCTGGGTTCATTCGCCAGAAAGCCAATTGCTGGCACTGGGGTGGTGGAAGAGGGTAGGTGTTGATTGCAAAGCAAGGAGCAAGGCAGCTCTTGCTTAATTCCTGGGCTCCCCGAGGAGTTGGAGTGAAGATTCTTAATAGACTGAAATTGGGACTGGGAGGTGCGTGACCAGCTCACGTCCAAGTTCCTGGTTGGTCAGTGGTGCTCATTGTTGATTGGTCAACAATGCCGTGCTCTTTATGATGGCCGGGTGGGCTCCAGATGGTCTGGGGGTTACAAGTACATGGTAGTTACCTTCTGCCCACACCTGCAGTTTCCCTGCCTGGACCTGGAATTCTAAACGAACCCCTCTGGACAATGCTGGCCAACAGGTTTTATCTATTGGAGAGGCGCAGGACTCCTTGAGTGTGGTGATTAGAGCCTTGTAGAGCCAGCTGTACCTCTCTCAATGCTACTGGACAGGCAAGGACACCTTGGGCTAAGGGAGACGGGAGAGGCCGGTGCTGCCCTCATGGGATGGGGGCTTGCTCTCAGGTGTGGTGGATTGACACGCCCACCCTCCTACTTTGCTTTGGCTGGATGGCAGTTGAGTGAATCAGCAGCTAGGAGCTTTGTCTGGCTGTCCCTCTCTCTGTGTGTCTCTCAAATAAAATAGACAAAAGCCTTGGGGGCCTGTGTTCCGCACGCTGGGACGACAGAGCTGCAGAAGCAGGACTGCTCGTCGGGTCCGCACGCGCCGTATGTTTGGTTGAGGCGGTGCACACCTGTCAGTGCATGGCAGTCACAGAGACAGATTGTGGCTTGAACAAGGGAAGGACCTTCTCATGGCTAAACACGTCCCACAGCTAAACGCGTCTCACATCCCCGGCCCGTGTCGGGGCGGTGGAGGTTTGAGGATATGTGCTCCACCAGTGTGTTCTAGAGCGGATACCGTCGGGAAACCGGGCTTTGAGTGAAGTGCTGGGACCCTCTCCATCGGGCAAGGCCCCGGGTCAGGTGCAGGTGGCCCTGAGCCGTTCTGATGAGCCTCCCAGGGTGCCACGGGCCTGGCAAGGCTATCTTCTGCCCAGTCCCCCAGGCTGCAGAGCCTTCCTGCTGCCTCCACACCTACTCGTCCACTGTGTCCCCGGCTGGGCAGGCCTGGGGAGAAGGGAGGGGGCTGCACTTCCTCAGGGGAGCACTTGGGGGTTGGTGACTTCATCCCGCGGGGCAGCAAAGTCTCCCCTGCTCCCTGAAGATGAAAAGCAATGCAGAGACAAATTCCTGTGGATGGAGATCTTGAGGGAGCACAAAGAACAGGGCCTGGGCAGCTCTAAGGTTTCTGTGGGACCCCTCCCAGCAGGCCCCGTTGTGTTGCGAGGCTGCCCCCTCCTCCCCACTTCCCCGTGTGGTTTAGCCTGGCCATGGGAAGCCTCTGTGGCTCGCCCCACCCACCCCACCACCGCCAGCCGTGCAGCAGCCCAATAATCTCTCTGCCTCTCAAATGAAATAGTTGTTTTCTTCTAATGGTAAAGGGTTTGGGTTCTGTGATTTGAGAAGGGACGTGTCTATAACAGACTGGACGTGCTGTCAGCTTCCCGGCCACACCTCTTACAGCTACCTTAGGGCCCTGTGACTAGTTTCTGGCCGGGGGGCAGTGAGCGGAAGTCACAAGTCTCTTCTACTCAGGCATTTAGGAGCAGGTTCGTGAAGTCCTTGTGCCTTGTCAGACCCTGAAGCCACTGATCTGGGGGCATGGCAGGTGCCTCGGTCCTGGGCTCCTGGGCTCCTGGCAGAGCTGACTGCCAGGCGTGCAGCCTTTGGGACAAGTCAGCATTCGGTGTGTTGAGGCATGGGACTTTAGGATCGATCTGTTACCGCAGCACATCCTAGGTTATCCCAACCATGATGACTTTAGGTACATTTTTTGTATGGGGCCAAGTATCTGCTGGGCTCTTGAATGAATCTATACGACTCAGGCATCTTTAGAAGCAAAGGGGCTGGTATTGTGGTATAGCGGGTAAAGCCACTGCCCATGACTATGGCATCCCTTATGGGTACTGGTTCGAATCCCGGCTGCTCCACTTCCCATCCAGCTCCCTGCTAATGTACCTAGGAAAGCAGCAGAGGATGGCCCAAGTGCTTGGGCCCCTGCACCCATGTGGGAGACCACGATGAAGCTCCTGGCTCCTGGCTTTGGTCTGGCCCAGCCCCTGCCATGCAGCCATCTGGAGTGGATCAGTGGATGGAAGGTCGATCTCTCTCTCTCTCTCTCTCTCTGTAACTCTGACTTTCCAATAAATAAAAAAACAAATCTTTAAAAAAGTCTATATGACTCTGAGTTGGTGATAAAGAACACAGAGGCAAAGCCTGGGACATATGTATGTTAGAGATGAGCAGCGTTTCTAGGGCGGGTGTTCAGCCTGGGGGTTAAAATGCTTGTGTTCCATATTGGCGTGAGTGCCTGGGTTCGCTCCCCAGCTCCGACCCTGACTCCAGCTCACAGCTAACGCAGACCCTGGGGAACAGCAGTGATAGTGCAGGTAACTGGGTGCCTGTCAGCTGCATGGAGGACATGGTTTAAGTTCCGGGCTCCTGCCTCTGACCCTGGCCCAACCCCAGCTGTTGTGGGCATTCAGGAAGTGAACCAGTAGATGGGAGTTCTCTCTCCCTCTCTTTCTAGGACTACTTAGCCAGGGTTTCGTGTTGGTTTCTCCCGTGGTGGCTGGATAGTTGAGTTGTAAGGCAGGGAGCACCCCTAGAGCAGGCGCCACTGGGTGCCTCTGTCCATCCAGCCCCCCACTGTTTCTGGGTTCTTTTGCAGGTTTATGTTAGGGGCCAGCATTTTGGCAGAGAGGGTTATACTGTGCTTGTGAACACCAGCATCTGTTTTAGAGTTCTGGTTCCAGTCCTGGCTGCTCCACTTTCAATCTAGCTCCAGCTAATGCCCCTGGGAAAGCAGTGGGAATGGCCCAAATACTTGAGTCCCTGTCACCCATGTGGGAGATCCATATGGAGTTCCAGGGTCCTGGTTTCTGTCTGGCCTAGCACTGGCTGTTGGGGCCATTTGTGGAGGGAACCAGTGCATTGAAGATCTTTCTCTGTCTCCCTCTCTCTCTGTTGTTCTGCCTTTCAAATAAATATTTTTTTTCAATTTTTTTAAATTTTTTTTTTTATTTTTGACAGGCAGAGTGGACAGTGAGAGAGAGAGACAGAGAGAAAGGTCTTCCTTTGCCGTTGGTTCACCCTCCAATGGCCGCCGCCGCCGGCGCGCTGCGGCCGGCGCACCGCGCTGATCCGATGGCAGGAGCCAGGAGCCAGGTGCTTTTCCTGGTCTCCCATGGGGTGCAGGGCCCAAGCACCTGGGCCATCCTCCACTGCACTCCCTGGCCACAGCAGAGGGCTGGCCTGGAAGAGGGGCAACCGGGACAGAATCCGGCGCCCCAACCGGGACTAGAACCCGGTGTGCCGGCGCCGCTAGGCGGAGGATTAGCCTAGTGAGCCGCGGCGCCGGCCCTATTTTTTTTCAATTTTTAAAAAGATTTATTTTAATGATTTGAAAGGCAGAGTGATAGAGGGAGAGGCAGAGTGAGAGAGGGAGAGAATCTTCCATCTGCAGGAGCCTGGAGTTCGATCCCATCTGCTATGTGGGTGTCAGGACTTGGGCTATCCTCTGCGCTTTCCTAGGAGCATTAGCAGGGCCAGGAGTGGCCCAGCTGGGACCTGGACTGGCACTCCGATATGGGGCACTGGTGTCAGGCAGTGGCTTGAGGGGCTGTGCCACGGCCGCAGCCACTGTGAGACCACAGTCTTTGGCTGGGAAGGCCTCCAACGACTGGACAAGGCCCATCACACTGTGAAGGGTGATTTGCTTTATTCAAAGTGTGCTGATTCAGGCCGGCGCTGTGGCTCAACAGGCTAATCCTCCACCTGTGGCACCGGCACACCAGTTTCTAGTCCCGGTCGGGGCACCGGATTCTGTCCCGGTTGCCCCTCTTCCAGGCCAGCTCTCTGTTATGGCCCAGGAGTGCAGTGGAGGATGGCCCAAGTGCTTGGGCCCTGCACCCCATGGGAGACCAGGAGAAGCACCTGGCTCCTGCCATCGGATCAGCGCGGTGCGCTGGCCGCAGCGGCCATTGGAGGGTGAACCAACGGCAAAGGAAGACCTTTCTCTCTGTCTCTCTCTCACTGTCCAATCTGCCTGTCAAAAAAAAAAAAAAAAAAAAAAGTGCTGATTCAAATGCTGATCACTTCCAAAGCACACCTGAAATTGGAGAAGACCCCCTAAAATTCCCCTAAAATTCACACTGAAGTGTGGCTCCTTAAAGTTCCCTAGAAGTGCTATCCGGGGTGCCACATGTGCTACCGGAATTTGGGGTGCCTTACGATTTCACCACGGGCTTATTACTAAATCCCCGATATTAATAAGCCCGAGAGGGTTCTTGCCTAATATTTAGAGAAGAATTCTAAATACTGGCACAGACAAACGAGGCAGCATGGTACGTTTTAAGCTTTTATTTAGTGAGAAAGATGCATAGGAGAGTGAGAGCTTTATTTAAGAGAGAGAGGTGAATAGGGGTTCATACCAAGCACCAGGAACCAGCCACGTGGGAGAGCATCTAGGCCAGGAAGCCTAGAGCACACGGCCCGAAGGCCATGCGCCCTGGAGGCGCGGGGCTACCGCAAGCCTCTTCCTAGCAAGAGACCAGGGAAAAAGCCGCCCGGCCACACGGTGTCCCAGCTTTTAACCCACTTCCAAAGGGGAGTGGTTAATTAACCTGATTGGCTGGTGGGCACCCAGGTGTGGCCAGGTAGGGGAATGAGGCCACATAGGGGCGTGGCAAAGGCATCAGGTAGGGCATGAGGTCACACAGGGGTGTGGCGAAGTCGTGGTCTTCCAGTTCACAAATCTGATCAATTTTAACCTGTATGCCTGCCCACTTCACACCCATGCCACTACCTCTAGATTTGACCCAGCCACCAGGCACCGTGCTGAGTTGAGCTGACATCACAACTATGCGTGTCTTTGTTCCCCCTTCCCTCCCCTTTAGAGGAGCTGAAACAGTGGGTTCAGGTCTTGCTTTTGCCCTCAGCTGGCCATGTTAACCTGAGAAAGCTACTCAACTTTTGGGGCTTGCGCTTCTCTCCAGCATAAAGCAGGAGCAACACGGGGGGTTAGGATCTATTCAGACAGCCCTGGGGTGGCACCAGCGCGTACAAGCGAATCTCTGTACGCCAGGCTCCGTGCTGAGGATTTTACATGTGTTCACCCATTTTTGAGACCATTTTCCACTCATCTGAAACATTACATCCGTGCGTCAAGAAAAAGCCCCAGTCACGGCCAGCGAGTGACCTGCGTGAAGCAGTAGGGAAGACAGCTGTGATGTTTGGAGTAAATTGGACAGGAAAAACTCAGATGTTTGCAAAAAAAAGTCTAGATCCCCACCCTCCTGACCTCCTTGTGACATTGACCAGCTTTCCGTGTTTAAGACACATCCTGGCCGGTGCCGCGGCTCACTAGGCTAATCCTCCGCCTGCGGCGCCGACACACCGGGTTCTAGTCCCGGTCGGGGCGCCGGATTCTGTCCCGGTTGCCCCTCTTCCAGGCCAGCTCTCTGCTGTGGCCCAGGAGTGCAGTGGAGGATGGCCCAAGTGCTTGGGCCCTGCACCCCATGGGAGACCAGGAGAAGCACCTGGCTCCTGGCTTCAGATCAGCGGAATGCGCTGCAGTGGCCATTGGAGGAGGGTGAACCAATGGTAAAGGAAGACCTTTCTCTCTGTCTCTCTCTCTCTTTCACTATCCACTCTGCCTGTCCCCCCCCCCCCCAAAAAAAAAAGACACATCCTAAAAGCTGCTTGCTCAAGGACATTCTCATTTTGCCACTTTATTTACCCAGCAGTTTGGCAGGAGCCTCCGGTGTTCCAGTCTTCAGTAGCATTCTTCCTAGACTGGACTTCAAACGCGTGTTTGTGGGCCTGTGGACAGCCAGTCACCGCTGATCACGTCTCTATGGGAAAATGTATTCCAAGATGCCAACCAAGGCCTTACAGACTTTTAGCACCTAATCGGCTGCTCACTGGAGGCTGTCTGCTTTATACAGAGCCCATGTAATGAAGGGGCTCAGGGTGGGGGCAGGGCCGTCTGCCCACGGTGACAGTGACTCAGCTGTGTCACCAGGGGTAAACTGCTTACACCCCGAAGCTTCAGTGCCTCAGCTTGGTAATGCGATCACAGACAGAACCTCACAGATTCGTTGTGGAAGTCAAATGACTTTTTCTGGCACACAGAAGTGCTCAAAATAAATGGAATTACGCTACTCCTGGGATCATCTTGTCACGTGCGTAACGTTATTCCACACCGAAGGTCCCTGTCCCTGGATTCACAAATGCCAAGTCATCAGAGCGCTCTGCATTCTCTGTGCACACGCACTTGCCCACATCTCTCCAGAGACGGCCGGCTTCCGTCCCAGGGCTTCCCGCACCCCTCGGCTGTCTGGCGTCCGTGGGCACTGCTGAGGTCACTCACGAGTTCTGATGGCCGAAACCAGAGGACGCTTCGCATCTCTCAGGATCGGGGCCTCTGTTGTGGTTGGCCCTGTCCTCTGTGCCACCTCCGCTGGGGCTGAACGCTGTCCGCTCCTGACTTTCTGTAATGGCAACTTAGCACCGGCGACGCTGGACGGCAGCTCCTCCCACGTGCGTGCACACCCCGATAGTGTTATCAGAACCCCGACATCCTCTGCTCAGGAAGAGTTACTGTTAGTATCCTCGGTGCTGTTCCAGGCCTACAGGAAAGAGGCAGGTGGTATCGAACCCCAAGGCTGTCTGCATGCAGAATGGGGTAACTGGGGCATAACCGGGCACAACAAAGGGACAGAAATGATAGAGCAGAGAAAAGGAGGCGGGAAAAGTCCTTCACACATGCGCCTTGACACAATCGTCCCATGTTCAAAGATGGTTGTCACGGGTGTGTGTGTGTGACATCTAACGTTGTCATGAACCATCAGGAAAGTCTCAGGTCGGTCCAAGTGCATCCAGGTACCAAGTTAGCTGCAGCCAGTTCTGTGTGGTTTCATCAGGGACCTTGAAAAGATAGTGCAGCAGGTGTTTTTTTTTTTCTCCAGCAAAAACAACTATTATGGAATTGCAAATTACTATGCAACAGGCAGACAGATGACTATTATGGGCTGCACAGATGCTGGGTGGCTCGGGGATGCTTGAAGTTAAAGAAGGGGAGGGGGACCTTTGTTGTCCATGGTTTCACCAGGTGCTCAGAACAGGACCATGCCTGGTTCGGGTGGTTAGGGAGTGGGCCTTTGTGGTGGTTAAAACCCCTAGGGACGTCTGCCGCACATATCAGGTCCTGGTTCCAGTCCTGGCCCTTCTCCCACTTCAGCTTCTTGCTCATGTGTGCCCTGGGAGGCAGCAGGGTTGGCTCAAGTCTGCCATCCACACGAGACACCTGAGATGACACACCTCTTCATCCTTCTGTCCACCAAACCCTGCCACTGATATCTGTATTGTCTCCATAGTTTTGCCTTTTCCAGAATGTTCTATAGTTGAAATCATGCAGTTGGCAGCCTGTGAAGATCCGCTTCTTTCACTTAGTGGTAAATATTAAACATTCTCCACATCTACCCATTGCTTGATAGCTCGTTTGTTTTGGTAGTCAACAGTGTGCTGGTGCGTGCATGTCTCACAGTTTGTTTATCCATTCATTGCCTCCAAGTTTGGGCAAGTATGAATAAAGTTAGTATAAAAATCCATGTGTGTAAGTTTTTGGGCAGACTGAAGTTTTCAGCTCCTTTGGGTAAATTTCAAGGAGTGTGATTTCAGGATGACATTGTTCTTAACATAGAGTTAATCATACGAGTATAGTCAGTTAAGAATAGATAGTAGTAAAAAATAAGAGTATGGGTGGGGAGGAAGGATGGCATTGTACTAGTATGTTTAGTTTTGTAAGAAACTGACAAAATCTTTTCCAATGGCTGTAGCATTTCATGTTCCCAACAGCAATGAATGAGAACTTCACTTGCTCCACTTGCCTGCCCATCTGGTGGAGTCAGCATTCCAGATGTTGGGCATTCTACCAGGTGTCATTCCAGCAATCTCAGTGTTGTTTTAGTTTACATAACGTATGATGTAGACTTTCTTCTTGTATGCCTACTTGCCATCTGTATGCCTTCTTTTTTATATTTATGTTTTCCCAAAGAAACCTTTTTTTTAAGGAATACAAACAATGCATTTCATAAGTACAGCTTTATTTATGTGATCCCTTTGACTTTTGGCCCTATCTATATGATCAGTTCCACATTTAATATGATCACTTTATCACATAAGATGGAGTTAGTGCAACCCAGCTAATTGGGATTTGGAGTCCCATGGCAAGTTTTTAGCTTCTAAGTCTGGGAATGTATGCCAATCTGTGCAGCTCCTCTCTCTCTCTCATTCCCACTCTTATTTTTAACTGGGATCTATTTTCAATTGATTTAATACATCTATGATTAATTCTATGTTAAGTAAGGAGTTCAACCAATGGTATTAAGTAGAGAAAAAAATTTAAAAATTAAAATGAGATAATAAACTGTTCCTCGACAGTCAAGATAAGAGATGTTCAAGTCATTGCTTCTTGTAGTGTTTCACTTCTACCGGTTACCTTTTAGGTGCTCTTAGTTTTCACAGATCAGGGAGAACATATGGTATTTGTCCCTTTGTGACTGGCTTATTTCACTAAGTATAATGTTTTCCAGATTCATCCATTTAGTTGCAAATGACTGGATTTTTAAAAAAATATTTATTTATTTGAAAGTGAGAGTTACACGGAGAGAGAAAGAGGCCTTCCACCTGCTGGTTCACTCTCCAATTGGCTGCAATGGACAGAACTGCGCAGATCCAGAGCCAGGAGCTTCTTTTGGGTCTCCCACACGGGTACAGGGGCCCAAGGACTTGGGCCATGCCCCACTGCTTTCCCAGGCCATAGCAGAGAGCTGAACTGGAAGTGGAGCATCCGGGACTCGAACCAGTGCCCATATGGGATGCTGGCACCGCAGGGGGTGGCTTTACCTGCTATGCCACAGTGCTGGCCCTGGATTTTGATTTTTTTTAACCGCTGTGTAGTTTTCCTTAGAGTACATATTCCAGTTTCTTTATCCAGTCTTCTGTTAATGGGCATTGAGGTTGATGCCATGTCTTGGCTATTGAGAATTGAGCTGCAATAAATATGGAGGTGCAGACAGCTCTTTAATTTGCTGATTTAATTTCCTTTGGATAAATTCCCAGGAGTGGGATGGCTGGGTCATATGGTAGGTCTATATTCAGATTTCTGATATATATCCAAACTGTCTTCCATAGTGGCTTTACCAGCTTACATCCCCACATCCTCGCCAGCATCTGTTGTTGGTAGATTTCTGTATGAGGGGCATTCTAACTAGGGTGAGGTGAAACCTCATTGTGCTTTTGATTTGCATCTCCCTGATGGCTAGTGATCCTGAGCATTTTTTCACGTGTCTGTTGGCCACTTGGATTTCCTTTTTTTGAGAAATGTCTGTTCAAGTCCTTTCCCCACTTCTTGACTGGGTTGTTTGCTTTGCTACTTTTGAGTTTTTTTTTTTTTATCACTTTATATATTTTGGCTATTAATCCTTTATCAGTTGCATGGTTTGCAAATAATTTCTCCCCTTCTGTTTGTTGCCTCTTTACTTTCCTAGCTGTTTCTTCCGCTGTACAGAAACTCCTCAATTTGATGTGATCCCACTTGATAATCTTAGGTTTTCTTGCCTGTGCCTCTGGGGTCTTTTCCAGGAACTCTGTGCCTAGGCGGATGTCTTGCAGGGTTTCCCCAATGCTCTCTAGTAATCGATGGTATTGGGTGATAGATTTAGGTCTTTTGTTTTTAGTGGAGCAGCTGGCACTTGAACTGGCGCCCATATGGGATGCTGGTACTGCAGGTGGCGGCTTTACCCACTACACCACAGCACCAGCTGGATTTAGGTCTTTAATCTATTTTGAATGGATTTTTGTATAAGGTATAAGGTAGGGGTCTCGCTTCATATTTCTGCATGTGGAAATCCGATTTTCCTAGCATCATTTGTTGAAGACACTGTCCTTGCTCCTGGGAGTGGTTTTGGCTCCTTGGTAGAATATAAGTTGGTTGTAGATGGTTGGATTGATTTCTGGCGTGGTTTTTTTTTTTTTTTTTTTTTTTTTTTTTTTTTTAACAGGCAGAGTGGACAGTGAGAGAGAGGGAGACAAAGGTCTTCCTTTGCCATTGGTTCACCCTCCAATGGCCAGCACATTGCACTGATCCAAAGCCAGCAGCCAGGTGCTTCTCCTGGTCTCCCATGCGGGTGCAGGGCCCAAGGACTTGGGCCATCCTCCACTGCACTCCCTGGCCACAGCAGAGAGCTGGCCCAGAAGAGGGGCAACCGGGACAGAATCCAGCGCCCCAACCAGGACTAGAACCCGGTGTGCCGGCGCCGCAAGGCGGAGGATTAGCCTATTGAGCTGCGGCGCCGGCCAATTTCTGGTGTTTCTATTCTGTTCCATTGGTCTATCCACCTGTTTTTGTACCAGTACCAGGTTATTTTGATTATAACTGCCTTGCAGTATGTCTTGAAATCTGATATTGTGATGCCTCCAGCTTTATTTTTGTTGTATAACATTGCTTTAGTTATCCGAGGTCTCTTGTGTTTCTAAATGAATTTCAGCATCATTTTTCTATGTCTGAGAAGAATGCCATTGGTATTGCATTTAATCTGTAAATTATTTTCAGAAGAATGGACATTTTGATAATATTGATTCTTCTGATCCATGAACATGGAAGTTTTTTCCATTTTTTATGTCTTCTATTTCTTTCTTAGAGTTTTGTAATTCTCATCATAGAGATCTTTGACCTCCTTGGTTAAATTTATTCCAAGCTATTTAATTTTTTTGTAGATATTATGAATGGGATTGATCTTAGAAGTTCTTTCTCAGCCATGGCATTGTCTGTGTATACAAAGGCTGTTGTTTTTTGTGTGTTGATTTTATATCCATAGTATATCTGTAAGCATCTTTTGTAGGGCTGGATGGGTGGTGACATGTTCTTTCAATTTCTGTTTGTTATGGAAGGTCTTTATTTTACCTTCATTCATAAATGATAGCTTTGCAGGATATAGTATTCTGGGTTAATAGTTTTTCCTCTTAAGACTTGGACTATATCTCACCATTCTCTTCTAGCCTGCAGAGTTTCTGATGAGAAGTCAGCTGTGAATCTAATTGGAGATCCTCTGAAAGTAAACCGGCATTTCTCTCGTGCACATTTTAGAATCTTTTCTTTCTGTTTTACTGTGGAGAGTTTGGTTACAATGTGCCACGGTGTGGATCTTTTCTGGTCCTGTCTATTAGGAGTTCTGTGTGCTTCCTGTACTTGGATGTCCCTTTCTTTCTCCAAATTAGGAAGTTTTCTGTTATTTCACTAAAAAACCCTTTTAATCCTTTCTCTCTTTGATGCCTTCAGGAACTCCTAGAACCTGTATGTTGGGGCATTTGGCAGTATCCTGTAGATTCCCAATAGGGGTTTTTAGTTTTCTAATTTCTTCTTGTTTTTGGTCTGACTGTATAATTTCCTACAATTTGTCTTTGAAGTCAGGTGTTCTTTCTTCTGCTTCACTGATTCTGTTGTTCAGGCTTTCCACGGCATTTTTTATTTGTTCTATTGTCCCTCACCAGGGAACCAGGGAGCCCTGAGCAGGTGGAGCCCCCCACAATGACTGCCCGAAGTCCCAGCCCCACCCTGAGCCTTCCCACGCAGCCTCCGTGTTTTCGCAGTCCCGTCCACACAAGCCTCCCACAGTCACGAGCACCCAGCTCCCTGTCATTCTCTCCCCCAGACTCAGGAGTCTCTGCTGGGCTGTTTGCCAGGGACACGAGATGGTGCAGCTGTTTCGTATGTCCAAAATGGCATCCGCTCTCTATCGGCTTGTTACAGGGCACTGTTGCAGGGTGACTGGGGAGAAACATGACTCTCCTTTTTTTTTCTCCTCTGGTTTGGCAGGTGCACCATACCCCACAGAGCTCCAATCCGGGTTCCCTCCAGGCTCTTCCTGCGGCTTTATCGCCAGTGGCTTGGGCTGCTGCAGTCTGGTCTCATCGCCCTCTCTGGAGCTGGTGTGTGGTGTGGAGGCTCTCCACTGCTGGGGTCCTGACTCGTGCGTGTCCATACCCTCCAGCCTGTGTGGACTTTCCTCTGCCGTTTTCTCCCTGACTCTTCCCTGAGACTGCACTCTCCACTTTTTGTGAACTATTTTCCCCTAGATTAGAGCAGTAAGCTTGCTCCCTGCTCTGCCGTCTTAATCCAGTCCCCTGTTTCAGTTTCAACTCCATTCAACCACAGTCCCAGAGGCAATCCCAATCAGCCCAGGAACCTAACAGGAAAAAAAGCGGTATACCTTTTTGGTGAGGTATCTGTTAAATTCTTTACCTGATTTTTAATCAGGTTATTGGTTTTTAATATTTTTTTTGTCTATATGGGATAATACTCCTTTACATGGGGGCCGGTGCTGTGGCATAGTAAGTTAAGCACCTGCCTGTGGCACGGACATCCCATATGGACACCGGTTTGAGTCCCCGCTACTCCACTTCCAATCTAGCTCCCTACTGCTGGCTTGGGAAAACAGTGGAAGATGGCCCAAGTGCTTGGGCCCCTGCACCTGTGTGGGGAAGTTGGAGGGATCTCCTGGCTCCTGACTTCAGACTCGCCCAGATCCAATTTGGCCATTTGGGGAGTGAACCAGTAGATGGAAGATCTCTCTGTCTCTCCCTCTTTCTGTAACTCTGCCTCTCAAGTAAATAAATGTTTAAAAAATACCATTCACATTATATAATTTTTTAAAAAATATTATTTATTTGAGGGGCAGAGAGGCAGAAAGAGAGACAGACACAGAGAGAGAGCGCATTGCCTTCTGCTGGTCACTCCCCAAACCCCCACAGTAGCTGAAGGGCTGAGGCTGGGAGCTGCAAACTCAACCCAGTTATTCCCCGTGGGTGGCAGGAACCCAGTCTCTTTGGGCCATCAGTGCTGCCTCCCTGCGTCTGCAGTAGCAGGAAGCTGGAGTCAGGAGCCAGAGCCAGGAATCAAACCCAGGCACTCCAATGGAATACCTTGACCAGGATTCTAACTGGCAGGCCACATCAATGTCTGTCCCTCTTATTAGTATGTAGGGCAGACAAATCCTAACTGTGTGTGTCTCTGGGGTTTGATCCATGCACACCATCAGAAGTGACTAGATCATGGTCATTAGCACATCCGGGACCCTGTTGACTTGTCATTTTTGGGGTGAGACATTGGAAGTTCACTCTCAGCAGCTTTGTCACAGACAAGACATGGTTATTAACTGTAGTCCCCTTGTGGTCGCTAACACTCGTCCCGCCTGACCGGGGCTTTGTACCTCAGCATCGCCCCTCCCCACCCCTCCCGCAGCCTGGCCTCCCCACCGTCCTGCTACCAGCGGCTGTGATTGCACTGTTAGGCTCCACGCATAGGTGCCCTCAGGCAAGCGCCACGGAGCGCCAGCAGGTCACCTGCTCCAGGAAGCCTGTGGCCCTGCTTGGAGAGGCTGGACAGAGAAGCACTGACCTGGGAGAGGCTATGGAAAGTGAGGCTGTCCTGCAGATCACGCGTTGGGTCTTCAGACTCCAGCCTTCCAAGTGGGCATCAGCCCTGGACGTCAGGGTGGTTTGGTTTATATGCAGCTGTCTACTGCCACCTTGTGGCAGGAAGTTGAAAACACCTTCCAAAAGTTTGGTCATTTTTTTGGTTTATCTTTCCTTATTACAGCAGTTAAATTATTCTGTGACCTAAGAACATCACCTCTCCTTAAAAAAAAAAAAAAAGCTTTAAATTTTAGTGATTTGGTTTCAGTTGTTTTAGTTTGTAAGGCAGAGAGATGCACAGCAAGAGGAGAGAGAGATCTCTTCCCTCGACTGGTTCATTCTGTCTTTCAAATAAAATTAGAATCAATGAAACAGACCAAAACAACGAAGACCTTAGGCTAATGCTGCGTTTCTTCCGTTAGCACCTCTGCTCTCCCCAAACACGAGCCTCTTCTAAAGGGTTTCCGTGGGTGTCCTCTCCTGGTGTCTTCTTATTTCTTGAGAACTTTGGGTGCGGCCATTGCTGATGGCAGCTCATTCTCTCCAGAACTCGTCCTCGCTGATTCCTCCAGCGTGTACTGTTGCTTTCAATAAATCTTGCTTTTCTGCTGACTTTCATCCTCTGTCTCCTCCTTGGAGACGGGAACCTGGACCCACCCTAGCCAGCTCCCCCCCAGGTGCCTGCTTGTGAGAGGGATCTTGGGGGGTCCTGCTGGGTTGGGGGTGGAGCTTGCTGGGTGGAGATGTCCCTGAGTCAGACGAGGAGCCCCCATGTAGTGCAGCCCCGGGAGCCTCCCTCGCAGGCAGGGCAGCTCCTGCCGGGGCGGCCGCCTCCTGCAGGCGGCTGGTGCTTGTCTTCAGCCTCCTGTGACCGGGCGGGACCGGCCTGGGCCACACTGGCCACCATGCTGGGGTGGAGGGTGTGCATGTGGCAGAGAGGCTGGGGGAGGGGGGGGCCAAGCAGAGGATCCCGAGCTTCCTGCCGGGTCAGCCCGGTGTCGCCTGAGCCAGTTTCAATTTGAAAAGCAAAAGGGAATGCCGCCTTCCTTGTCCCCGAGCTGGTGGGGTGTTCAGTCTGAGCACAGTATCCCTGCTGTCTGCTTCTGTTTGTTCATCCCCCCCCCCCCCCCCCCCCCGCCGCCATGGTTCTCACCAACCCACGAGGAAGGCAGCCTGGATACCCCTAAATCTGTCTGTCTGTCTGCGACCTCTGTGCCAACAGGAGCGTCTCAGGACGCTACTGGAGGTGTGTGGGCCCTGGTCACTTCCCTCCACCCCTGCAAAGTCCCTCTTTCTTTACATCAGGCACTTGAACCCTCTTCCCCTGCCTTCCCAGGCACATTAGCAGGGAGATGGATTGAGAGAGGCGCAGCTGGGACTTGAACCTCCATTCTGGTTTGGATGCTGGCATTGGCTCAATAAGCCACAGTGTTTTTACAGTACAATGGACTGACCCGTGAATTCCATTTTTTCCAAGAACATTTGGAAGCCACCTCCTGTGCCACAAATGAAGGGCACACGGCTATCCGAGGTCCCCTGCTCAGGGAAACACCCTCAATATTGAGTGAGTTCAGTGGGATGGGAGGTCAAGGAGTGCTCATGGTCTTGGCCCCCCTTATCTGAGCTCCAAAGGTAGAGACTGCGTAAAAGAGCAAAATTATACACACCATGAAACTGTTTTTTAAAGATTTATTTATTTATTTATTTGAAAGAGTGACACAGAGAGAGAGAGAGAGAGAGAGTTCTTCCGTCTGCTGGTTCTCTCCCCAGTTGGCCACAACGGCCGGAGCTGCACCCATCCAAAGCCAGGAGATTCTTCCGGGTCCCCCACGTGGGTGCAGGGACCCAAGGACTTGGGCCATCTTCTGCTTTCCCAGGCCATAGCAGAGAGCTGGATTGGAACTGGAGCAGCCGAGACTTGAACCGGCGCCCTTATGGGATGCTGGCACGGCAGGCGGCATCTTTACCCACTACACCACAGCGCTGGCCCCTCATGAAAATATTAACAAATGGAGCCGCTGCATTAAAATCTGCCGTCCACTCAAACATCTGTCCCAGATACTGAATGCCTCTGATTGCAGTCTGGGGTGTTATAAACACTCCAGGAGTCCACGCCAGAACAAACAGACTGCACAACGACAGCGCAAATCTGTCCAAAGAGGGAGAATTTTTCCTGAGGCTGATGAAGAGGAGGGTTGGTCACCACTTGGCTCTCACACAAAACCAGGAGCCAGTGAGGCTCTGGGAGCTAGAGACCAGCGAAGGAATGAGGAAGAGAAAGTGGACAAGTGAATCGGGGTGGAGTCTTCAGAGGGGAGTGGTTCAAAAGTAAGAGGGACTCCTGGGAAAGCTGATGAAGCGAATGTGCTTTTGTCGAAATGACTGTTGTAAAAAATGGAGAAGGCTAACTTATACTATACAGGAATTTTATCAGGAATATTAGCCCCTTCTGTAAAGGCCTGACTTAAACTGTTTAATTCTTTTTTAATAAAGAATTTATTTGAAAGGGAGGGAGGGAGGGAGGGAGGAAGGGAGAGAGAGAGAGAGAGAGAGGGAGGGAGGGACAGAGGGAGGGAGAGGGGAGGGGAGGGGGAGATTCTGTGATTGGTTCACTCCCCAAATGGTTACAACAATGGGGCCTGGCCCAGGCCAAAGCCAAGAGCCTGGAGCTCCATCTGGGTCTCCCCCGTGGGTGGCAAGAACCCAAGCACGTGGGCCATCTTCCGCTGCTCTCCCAGGAGCGTAGTTAGGGAAGCTGGTTCGGAAACCAAGGAGCCAGGCCTCCCATGTGGGATGCTGGTGTCGTAATCAGTGGCTTAGCCCTGGCACATCAAAAGCACTGACCTTGAAAATTTCTTTGAGTGACAGAGAGAAAGAAACAGGGAGCTCCCCAAATGCCCACATTCGAAGCGGAAGCTGGAGCCTGGGAATGCAATCCGGAACTCCCCCGTGGGTGGCAGGGGCCCAATTTCTGTAACATCACTGCCCCGCCTTGGGGTCTGCATCAGTAGACACAGAGTTAGGAGCCTGAGCCCAGGTAGTCCTGCGGGATACATGGTGTCTTAACTGCCAGGCTCAAAGCCCAATTTCCTGCTTGTTCATTTTGAAAATTAGCTTATGGTTGAAACTATAATAACGATTTTGTTAGCTATAAGATAAAAACACATTGTAGTTTTCAGATAAAATTCCAGTTCAAACTCCTCTTTTATTATGTGCTGTGAAAATGCATTTCCCCCCTCACTGGGTTGACTTTACGCCATCTTTCCTTGGGACAAGTTATCCTTGCATAACGAGGACTGTTTTCCATAACGTTGGGCTGGAAAGAACCTCCCTATACGCAGGACGCAAAATGCCAGAGGAGAAACACGGTCAGAATTTTCCTCTAAGATCTCGATACTCTTGCATCAGACACTAACGCTGGACAGACAGCCCAGTGGGGAAAATGATGGGTAACGTATATGCTCACAAGAGGTTGTAGTGGCCATGATGTCAGCAAAGCAAGCACGAATCCATCAGAAGGAAGGTCCCTTCGGAGACAAAACAGGCAAAGCCAAGGCTGGTGGCTTGCCTTCAAACTATAGAGATGTGAAAACCAAGATGCTCACTTTCCCAGACACCCCTGTGTGAGAAGGTGACCACAGGACCTCGTCCTCGTCCCTGCGATGCACTTCGTTGTCACCACCTGCACTCCAGTTTGAGCCACACCAGTTTGAGCCCTGGTGCTCTGCTTCCGATCCAGCTCCCTGCTAATGCGCCCAGTAAAGCAGTGGAAGATGGCCCAAGTCCTTGGGCCCCTGCCCCTGTGTGGGAGTCCCGGATGGAGTTCTTGGCTCCTGACTTTGGACTGGACCAGCCTGGATATTGTGGCCATCTGGGGAGTGAATCAGTGGATGGAAGGTTCCCCACCCCCACCTTTTTAATTTATTTTTCTTTTTTTAAAATAAAAATATTATGTATTTATTTGAGAGGTAGAGTTACAGAGTGAAAGGGAGAGAGAGAGAGAGAGAGAGAGATCTTTCATCTGCTGGTTCACTCCCCAAATGGCTGCGACAGCCAGGGCTGGGCCAGGCCAAAGCCAGGAGCCAGGAGCTCCATCTGGGGCTCTCACTTGGGTGGCTGGGGCCCACACGCTTGAGCCATTTCCACGGCTTTCCCAGCAGCATTAGCAGCAAGTTGGATCAGAAGTGCTGGCGTGGGAGGCAGCGGCCTACCCTGCTGTGCCATGACGTTGGCCTCAACAATGAATTTTTTTTAAAGATTTATTTATTTATTTGAAAGTCAGAGTTACACAGAGAGGAGAGGCAGAGAGAGAGGTTAGTCTTCCATCGATGGTTCACTCCCCACTTGACAGCAACAGCTGGAGCTGCGCTGATTCGAAGCCAGGAGCCAGGAGCTTCTTCTGGATCTCCCACGTGGGTGCAGGGGCCCAAGGACTTGGGCCATCTTCTACTGCTTTCCCAGGCCACAGCAGAGAGCTGGATCGGAAGTGGAGCAGCTGGGACTTGAACCGGCGCCCTTATGGGATATGCTGGCACTGCAGGGAGCGGCTTTACCCGCTGCGCCACAGCGCCGGCCCCTAGCCTATTTATTTCAGTAGAGATCTCCCTCTTTCTTTCTGTCACTTTCCCTTTCAAATAAATAAGTAAACTCTCAACAAAACAAAACAAAGAAAACAAATTCTGGAGAGCAAATGCCTGAAGTCAAGGCAGAAGCAGGGCTGCGTCTCCCTGGGGCTCCCGGGGAGGTTCTGTCGCTGTATCTTCTTGGGGTCGGGGTGGCTGGCAACCCTCGGCGTGTGTGCTCACAAATGCAGCGCTGCCGTCTCTAGCTCTCTGGTCACGTGGTGTTCTTGTGTCTGCGCTCTCTTTTTCTTCTAAGGCCGTCCGGGGGGGATATTTTTACCAAGGGACATTCGCGTCTTTATAACAACATTTGTGGGCTGGAGAGTCCTTACCCCTGTTCCAAGGGACGTGCCCCAGCATGGCATCATCCAATCTGATTGCGTCTGCGAAGACCCTCTTTCCAAATAAGATCTCGTTCACAGCCACCAAAGGTTAGAACTTGAATGTGTCTTTTTGGGGGACCTAATTTAACCCACTAAGCATATGAAGGCCAGCAAATAGTGACGTGGAAGTTCCTGAAAATCTAGTGGTGCCACTAGCAATCTTGTTCTTGTTGTATAAGTCATGGGCATTCCTTATTCATTTAAGTCGCACTGAGGCTTTTTTTTTTTTTTTTTTTTGACAGGCAGAGTTAGTGAGAGAGACAGAGAGAAAGGTCTTCCTTCCATTGGTTCACCCCCCAAATGGCCACTTATGGCCGGCGCGCTGCGCCAATCCGAAGCCAGGAGCCAGGTGCTTCCTCCTGGTCTCCCATGGGGTGCAGGGCCCAAGGACTTGGACCATCCTCCGCTGCCTTCCCAGGTCACAGCAGAGAGCTGTACTGGAAGAAGAACAACCGGGGGCCGGCGCCGCGGCTCACTAGGCTAATCCTCCACCTAGCGGCACCGGCACACCGGGTTCTAGTCCCGGTTGCCGGGGTGCCGGATTCTGTCCCGGTTGCCCCTCTTCCAGGCCAGCTCTCTGCTGTGGCCAGGGAGTGCAGTGGAGGATGGCCCAAGTCCTTGGGCCCTGCACCCCATGGGAGACCAGGAAAAGCACCTGGCTCCTGGCTCCTGCCATTGGATCAGCACGGTGCGCCGGCCGCAGCGCGCCGGCTGCGGCGGCCATTGGAGGGTGAACCAACGGCAAAGGAAGACCTTTCTCTCTGTCTCTCTCTCTCACTGTCCACTCTGCCTGTCAAAAAAAAAAAAAAAAAAAAAAAAAAAACCAACAAAAACAAAAACAAAAAAAAAAAAAAAAGAAGAGCAACCGGAACAGAATCCAGCGCCCCGACTGGGACTAGAACCCGGGGTGCCAGTGCCGCAGGTGGAGGATTAGCCTAGTAAGCCACGGTGCCAGCCCACTGTGGCTTTTCTTTTGCTTTTGGCTGAACACACTCCTAACTGCTTGATGGGTGTACTTCAATAGTTCATGGGAACATCGAATTTAAAAAAGTTAATTTTGATGAGAAAAATGTTTAAATTCATTTTTTATAATATGTGCTTTCCGTGATGTTTTTGAATACCTGTCATATGCATGGATTTTCAAACATTTTTGTACCAAAATAAACTTATCTTTTAATTCCATTTTCATGAACTTTTTGAAGTGCCCTTGCGTTTATCTATCCATTCACCCATGCAGTCAACCAGTTTTTAGAAGTTGCCAGTCGGGTGCCAGCTAGGGAGTTAGCTGATGTTGTACTCAGGGCTGGGACTGGCACAGAGAAAGTCCTCAATATTCATGAGGCAGGGTCAGGAATGGGTGATGCATTCCTTTTGCGGAACTTCCCGATTGCAGGCATCCCTTGGTGTCTGCAAGAGACTGGCTCCGGGACCACTTGTGGATATCAAAACCATTTTTTTCCAAATGTTTTCAATCTGGGGCTGGATGAATCTGCAGATGAGAACCGACACACGCGGTAAGCCAGCGCTGCACGTTCAAGAAAGCAGATGACTGAAATGTGTCCCGGGGCTTGTACCCGACTCTGATTTGGGGTTTAAGCGACGTTTTCTGCCGACCCAGAGGAGTGGTGGGAGACTGGAGGGAAGCCAAGGCAAGGGTGAGAAAGGGAGAAAAAGATCCTGTGGGTGATTCAGGGACGCACAGGAAAGGGGGAGAGTGAGGAGACAGAGACAGTGTGTGCATGTATGTGTGTTTGCGTGTGCATGTAGGTGCATATGCACACTCGTGTGTACGCATGTGTGTATGCGTGTTTATGTGCACACATGTGTGTGTTTGTGCATGCATGTGCATGCATGTGTGTATTTGTGCATGTGTGTGTGTGCATGTATGTGGCCATGGAGGTGAAATGGAGACATGAGCATCGACACTTGGGACCACTCTTTCATATTTGAACCCTTGAACCCTGAAGAGCCCACAGCAGGAGATTGTGTGTCCTTTCACGTCTTAGGGGGCAGGGGATGTCTTTGAACCGTTGACTGGCCAATGAGACAATCCACAGTGTATAACCAAGGACAGAGGACGTTCAGCTGTGGACATCTTCTTTCGTATTGTGCTGGCTGCTCTCGTAAATGCGTACTTCTTGGGTCGGGGGTCTGCAAAGCTGTGTGTGCTCTGCGTGGTGTGTGCCAGCACTCGGAGGCTGTTTCCAGCAGGTGCTCCTCTGCGCACCAGTCTCCTGCAGCTGTGTTTTCTGGATGAGGCTGGCGGAGAGCTGGTTCATGCCAAGTGTTCACTCCTGACACTCAAACACTCTCTGACCATCTTGCCTGCCAAGGAAACAGGCATAGTCGGATCTCACTCCCACGGCTTCTTTGCCTACAGCTCTAAAGTTAACCTAAACATCTGGGAAAAAAGACAGAGGACAGAACAGAGTGTCTTGCACATACTAAGTGCTAACAACTGGTTGAATGTACAGGAATCAGAATTATCTCCAATTTCGTCGTGGGGACTCTGTTCTCGTGTTGAGGGGGCAATCAGAAGGCGGGTAGATCTTCCTGTCCCCACAGCTCCTTGTTCTTGCCCTGCCCTGGGTGGATACTCCAGTTGTGCTTTCTTGGGTCATCCTGAGACCAAACCCCTATAATGTAGAGGCAACACCCAGCCTCTGGTCTGTTTCCCTTGGCCCAAAGTGTCCTTTCCTGGCCTTTTCCAAAAGGAATTCACTGAATTGAGAGAGTGGTACAGTTGGGCCAACAAGGGTCTAATCACTGGGCTCAAAAAGCCGTCTGTTTCTCCAGTAGATAGGGCCAGGAGGGCTTTGTGTAGAGGATTCCAGGTCCAGGCAGGGAAGTTCCAGGTCTGGGCAGAAGGTAGCTCCCACATACAGGTAACTCCCCTCCCCAACACCAGCTGGAGCCCACCTGGCCATCATAAATTCCCCAAAGAGCACAGCGTTATCACCTGGCCAATCAGCAGAAGGTCACGAGCACCGCTGACCAGCCAGGCACTTGGACATGAGCTGGTCACACACCTCTGAGCCCCAGTTTCGGTCTGTAAGAGCCTTCACCCCGACTCCTCGGGGAGCCCTGGAATTAAGCGAGAGCTGCCTGGCTCCTTGCAGTCAACACCAACTTCCCTCCTCCTGGTGCCGGTGATCGGCTTTCTGCACATTGGGTCGGCAGACCCAAGTTGGAGAGTTCTGTGGCAATGCATCCAGCTGGTTTTGGGGGCTGTTTGGCAATCCTGAGTGGTACTGACTCAAGCGCTGGTGTACTCTGGACCTGGCTACTGCTTAGAGCTGAGTAGTTCTCCTGTGTATTTTTTTTGTGGGTTCTTGGGAGAGGCCCCTCAACTCGGACGTCTAATTTTCATCTTCTTGACACATTGGTGTAGCATTGCTGTGGACGGCATGTTGTGTCCCCACAAATTCACCTGTTGATGATGGCATTAGGAGGTGGGGACCTTGGTGGGGAATTCAGTCATGAGGATGGAGCCCCCAAGAATGAGACCAGTACTCTTACAAAAAGGGTTCCTCTCTCGTTCTTCTCTGCACAGACAAAACAAAACAAAACAAAGTCGTCTCCAACACTGAGAACCCTCAGCAGAACCTGTCCATCCGGGCACCCTGATCTCGGACTTCCAGCTTCCAGATTGTGAGAAACAAATCACTTTGTCCCAAGCTACCCAGCCTATGGTGCTGTTCCCGCAGCCCAAAGGACTCGATGTGCAGCTCTCTTAGGGATGGGTGAGTCTTGTCTCTGGGCCTCAGGCAAAGCTGGCCTCGTCCCCTCCTGTTATAATTTCTCTGAACCCTGGTCCCCCATCTGTGAGTTGCGATGCGTGGACACAAACATGAAGATATCAGCTATGATGATAAACTCTATGTCAACTTGCTAGAGTCACAGGGTCCCTGGATATCCAGTGAAACTTGACTCCTGAGTATGTACTTGAGGGTGCTGGGAAAGTGGGTCTCCTCCCCAGTGGGGGAGGGCTCCACCCGGCGGAGGAAGGGAGGTTTGCCCTCCCCTGACCGTGTGAGCTGTCTTCTCCTGCGTGGACTGGGACTGGCACCACGGGGTCTCCAGTTCTCAGGTCTTCACACTTGGACTGGAAACAACACCATTGGCTTTCCCAGGTCTCCAGCTCGCTAACTACAGTTGGTGGGATTTCTCAAAACTGCGCGATTCAACCACTTCTCACAAACCTCTCTACTGTGAATGTTTTTAGAATTTTCTAGATGAGAGGACTTCAAAAAGTTCAG
Organism: Oryctolagus cuniculus; assembly: GCF_964237555.1. NCBI lineage: Eukaryota > Metazoa > Chordata > Mammalia > Lagomorpha > Leporidae > Oryctolagus > Oryctolagus cuniculus. Next base: position 162,963,338 of record NC_091436.1, on the reverse strand, counting down.
AAAAAAAAAATAGAATTGAAAGATGTTTGTTTTGGGATGGGGCCGGTATTGTAGTGCAGTGGGTTAAGATAAGTAAAGACATGGGGCCAGTGCTGTGGCGTAGTGGGTAAAGCCACTGCCTGCAGTGCCGGCATCCCATGTGGGTGCCGGTTTGAGTCCTGGCTGCTCCACTTCTAATCCAGCTCTCTGTTATGGCCTGGGAAGGTAACAGAGGATGGCCCAAGTGCTTGGGCCCCTGTATCCGTGTGGGAGACCTGGAAGAAGCTCCTGGCACAGCTCTGGCTCTTGCAGCCGTCTGGAGAGTGAACCAGTGGATGGAAGACCTCTCTCTCTCTCTCTCTCTCTCTCTCTCTCAGCTTCTGCCTCTCTAACTCTGCCTTTCAAATAAATAAATAAAATAAAAAATAAAGAGACAAAACACACAAGTTTATTTTGCCTGGGGTGCTGGTGTCACATATCAGAGCTCTGGTTAAAGTCTGGCTGCTCCACTTCCAATCCAGCTCCCTGCTAATGTTCCTGGGAGGCAGCAGATGGTGGTCCAAGTACTAGGACCCCTGCCATCCACATGGGAGACCAGGATGGAGGTCCTGGCTCCTGGGTTTGGCATGGCCCAGCCCTGGTTACTGGGCCACTGAGGGAATGAACTAGTGAATGGAAGATCTTTTTTTCTCTCTCTCTCTCTGCCTCCCCCTCTTTGTCACTCTACCTTTCAAATAAATGAATTATTTTTTTAACAAAAGTTTATTTTCTGTGCAAAAAATTTTGAACTCTCTGTAGTTTTTTAATAACATACATTGTCCACGAACTTTTTGAAGACCCCTGTATGCATGGATTAAATATTTTTTTGCATCAAAATAAACTTGTGCTTTGATTCAATTTTCCATGGGCTTTTTTTTTTTTTTTAAAAGATTTCTTTCTGGGGCCGGCGCTGTGGCGCAGTAGGTTAATCCTCTGCCTGTGGCGCCGGCATCCCATATGAGTGCCGGTTCTAGTCCCGGCTGCTCCACTTCCAATCCAGCTCTCTGCTAACGGCCTGAGAAAGCAGTAGAAGATGGCCCAAGTCCTTGGGCCCCTGCACCTGCATGGGAGACCAGGAAGAAGTATCTGGCTCTTGACTTTGGATTGGCTCAGCTCCAGCCATTGCAGCCATCTGAGGAGTGAACCAACAGAAGGAAGACCTTTCTCTCTGTCTCTCCCTCTCACTGTCTGTAACTCTACATCTCAAATAAATAAATAAAATCTTTAAAAAAAAAGATTTCTTTCTTTATTTATTTGAAAAGCAGAGTTATAGAGAGGCAGAGGTAGAGAGAGAGAGGTCTTCCACCCGTTGGTTCACTCCCTATGTGGCCACAATGGCTGGAGCTGTGCCAATATGAAGCCAGGAGCTAGAAGCTTCTTCCAGGTTTCCCATGTGGGTACAGGAGCCCAAGGACTTGGACCATCTTCCACTGCCTTCCCAGGCCATAGCAGAGAGCTGGATCAGAAGTAGAGCAGCTGGGACTTGAACTGGTGCCCATATGGGATGCTGGCACAGCAGGCAGTTCCTCTATGGACTTCTTTAAGTACCCTCATGTGTGTATACTTGGTCCCCCATCTTCAGGCTCCGCATCCATGGATTTAACCAATTGTGCAGTGAAAATATTTTTTAAAAATGAAAAATACTTAAGAAGAATTGTGTATTGATTACAGTATTCAACCAAAAGTATTAAGTAGAACAAACAAACAAAAATACTAACAGGGATAACATATCAAGTTGCTCATCAACAGTCAGGGTGAGGGCTGATCAAGTCACCGTTTCTCATAGTGTTCATTTCACTTTAACAGGTTTCCTTTTTGGTGCTTAGTTAGTTGTCACCTATCAAGGAAAACAAGTGGTATTTGTCCCTTTGGGATTGGCTTATTTCACTCAGCATAATGTTTTCCAAATTCCTAACAGGGATCACTTTTCAGTTAAAATTTAAACACCTAAGAATAATTGTGTGTTAATTACAGAGTTCAACCAATGGTACTAGAACAAAAAAAAATACTAAAATGGATAAAGTATTACATTGTACATCAACAGTCAGGACAAGAGCTGATCAAGTCACTGTTTCTCATAGTGTCCATTTCATTTCAACAAGTTTCCCCTTTAGTGCTCAGTTAGTTGTCGCTGATCAGGGAGAACATATGATATTTGTCCCTTTGGGACTGGCTTAATTCACTCAGCATGATGTTTTCCAGATTCCTCCATCTTGTTGCAAATGACCGGATTTCATTGTTTTTGACTGTTGTATAGTATTCTATAGAGTACATGTCCCATAATTTCTTTATCCAGTCTACTGTTGATGGGCATTTGGGTTGGTTCCAGGTCTTAGCTATTGTGAATTGAGCGGCAATAAACATTAATGTGCAGACAGCTTGTTTGTTTGCCAATTTCATTTCCTTTGGGTAAATTCCAAGGAGTGGGATGGCTGGGTTGAATGGTAGGGTTATATTCAGGTTTCTGAGGAATCTCCAAACTGACTTCCATAGTGGCTTAACCAATTTGCATTCCCACCAACAGTGGGTTAGTGTCCCTTTTTCCCCACATCCTCTCCAGCATCTATTGTTGGTAGATTTCTGTATGTGAGCCATTCTAACTGGGGTGAGGTGAAACCTCATTGTGGTTTTGATTTGCATTTCCCTGATTGCTAGTGACTAGTGCTAGTGCTGAAACTTAACTGAAAAGTGATCACTGTTAAATATAAGAGTGGGAATAAGAGAGGGAAGAGATGTGCTATTTGGGACATGCTCAAGCTGACTTACCTCAAACGGTAGAGTTAGAAACATACCAGGGGATTCCAATTCAATCCCATCAAAGTGGCATGTACCAATGCCATCTCACTAGTCCCAGTGATCAATTTCTGTTCATAATTGATCATAATGATAGGACTAAGAACCAAAGGGATCACATAAACAAGAATAGTGTCTGCAAATACTAGCTGATAGAATAAAAAAGGGAGAGAATGATCCAACATGGGAAGTGAGATACACAGCAGACCCATAGAATGGCAGATGTCCTAAACAGCACTCTGGCCTCAGAATCAGCCCTTAAGGCATGCGGATCAGGCTGAAAAGCCCATGAGAGTATTTCAGGCATGGAAAGCCAAGACACTATGGAAAAAAAAAAAAAAAACCTAAATGAAAGATCTCCGCGAGTGAGATCCCAGTGGAAAGAACGGGTCATCAAAGAAGGAGGTACCTTTCTCTGAAGGGAGGAAAGAGCTTCCACTTTGACCATGGCCTTGTCTAAAAGTTATCAGAGTCAGTGAACTCAGGGGGCTTCCATAGCCTTGGCAGCTCATGACAAGAGCCTAGGGTGATTACTGAGGCCATAAACAAGAGTGTCAATTTGTTAAGTCAACAACAGGAGTCACTGTGCACTTACTCCTCATGTAGGATCTTTGCCCTTAGTGTGCTGTACATTGAGATTTAATGCTATAACTAGTACTCAAACAGTATTTTTCACTTTATGTTTCTGTGTGGGAGCAAACTGTTGAAATCTTTACTTAATGTATGCTAAACTGATCTTCTGTATATAAAGAGAAATGAAAATGAATCTTGATGTGAATGGAAGGGGAGAGGGAGTGGGGGAGGGGAGGGTTGTGGGTGGGAGGGATGTTATGGGGAGAAGCCATTGTAATCCATAAGCTGTACTTTGGAAATTTATATTCATTAAATAAAAGTTAAAAAAATGAAAAATAGCAATACAAACTTAAAAACAGTATTGTGTAACAACCATTTGGTTAGCATTTACATTGTGTTAAGTTTGTAAGTCATCTAGAGTTGATTTAAAGTATATGGGTAGATATGTACAGGTCCCATGCAAGTACTATACCATTATATGTCAAGGATTTGAACAATTGAGAATTTAAGAGTTTGGTGTTCATGGGGGCTCCTGAGACCAGTCCCCTGCAGGCAAGGAGGGAGAACTCTATAACTCCTGTGGGTTCTGTCTCTCTGGAGAACCCTGACTCGTATATCAACCACATGGCTGCTTCAAGGACCGAAAGAGATATTTCCATTAGAGACTTGAAAGGATGCTCAACGCAATTGACTCTTGGCTCTCAAAGGTGTCCATTGAGATAGATGGTTACAACTTTCCTAGCAAACTTCCTTCTAGTGTCAGCTTTCAGAAAAGACACAGGATCCCACAATTCTTTTTCTTTTTTTAAATTTATTTGACAGATAAAGTTAGACAGAGAGAGAGAGAGAGAAGGGTCTTCCTTCCATTGGTTCACCCCCCAAATGGCCGCTACGGCTGGAGCTACACCAACCTGAAGCCAGGAGCCAGGTGCTTCCTCCTAGTCTCCCATGCAGGTGCAGGGGCCCAAGCACTTGGGCTGTCTTCTACTGCTTTCCCAGGCCACAGCAGAGAGCTGGACTGGAAGAGGAGCAAATAGGACTAGAACCCAGCACCCATATGGGATGCTGGCGCCACAGGCGGAGGATTAACCAAGTGAGCCATGGCGCTGGCCCCCAGGGTCCCACAATTACAAAGCCCTGACATAGTCGCTGGGGTCCACATTTCTGCTCCATTCCTTGCACTGGCGTCCAGACCTAGCCCATAGCTCGGCCCATGCAGTGAGGTACAAGGCGACCCCTCTCAGTGTACGACTCCAGCTGGCAGTACCTGGAGCAGACACCCAGGGATCCCAGGGCTTCCGGGCACAGAGCTTGTCTGCCCTAAGGGTGCGTGAGAGTCATTGTTCAGCAAATCTCTCCCTTCTGGGGCCACCCTGTGCCGCCTCCTAGCCTGGTCCTGACACTGCCTCCCCTCGCGGACAGGGAGGGGAAACGTGCTCAGGTGTGCCCTGGATGAGACGAAGAAGCTGGCTCGTCCTAGGCTGGGGTGGTCCAGCTTCGTACAAGGGCTCCTTCTTCCTCCGAACTTCGTCTTGTAAAACTGAACCTCAGAAACAGGGCAGAATTTCACCTGGCTAAGGAAAGAAAAGTTGGCTAGGAGCTGGAGAATTTCCACTTTCCCCTAAGTACAGTGGTCTCCCTCTATCCACGGGGGATGCCTTCCAAGACTCTCTGTGGATGCCTGAAACCACAGAATGTAGGTGTACCGCATTTTTCCTGTATATACCATGATGAAGTTTAACTTATAAATTAGGTGCAGTAAGACAGTAACAACATTAACCAACAACAAGATGGAACATTTCTGGAATGTTCCATCATGAGAATACATGGATATGGTCTTTATGTCTCAAAATCTGTGACTGTGTTGTATCCATGGTTTGGATGCTGATGCCTACATGAGGAGAACAAGGGAGTGAGTGATGCTGACATTGTGACACAGTGACAGGCCACCATCGACCCTCTCTGTAGAGCTGACATTGTGACGTAGCATCAGGCTACCATTGAGCTTCTACACAGATCCCAGGAAACCACCGAGTGGAGTGATGGAAACCTGGGCCATCCCACTGCTTCCCACCCAGGATGGGAATTATCCATTTGCCCAGCGTGTCCTGATTGTCCCTATTACCTGCCTATATTAGTTAGCTTTCCATCACTGCAAGGAAACACCTGAGAAAGCTACCTGTAAAGAGAAAAGGCTCATTTAGCTCGTGGTTTTGGAGGTTCAAGGCCAAGACTGAACGGCTCCTTTGGTTTGGAGTCTTGCAGAGGAAGGACCACGTGGAGTGCCAGGAAACAGCAGAGAGAGCAGCTGGGCCAGACCCAGGCTTTATAACCCAACCCTCCTGTAAGAACCAGGTCCACCCACCTCCCAAACTCCACAACGGAATTAAATTTCCACCCTCTTGGTGTCATCGATTTATACCGTTGGGTTTCAAGCATCTGCATGAGTTTGGGAGCTATATCCTGTTCACTGCCCACTAGTCACAAGTCACTAAGGAGCCGTCCTTGTAACCACAGATGAGGGGTGGGTGGTGGGGGGAGGCTCCTGCCTGACCCAGAGCTGGCACTTGGGTGGGCTGGGCTGACAGGCAGGGTAAGGCCACACTAGCCTCTTAGAGGACTTCTGAGTTCTTGACCGATATTCCCACGACACTGGAATATGGGGTGTCACATTTCCTGTTCCACTTACAGCAGGTGCCTAGCTACAGCCCCTGGACTTCAGGGGAAATAAAGGGGGCCTCGCCCACAGATACACATGAGGCATACGCTGACCTGTCCAGGGACCTTTGCTGGAACCAGAGAGTAAATGGAGGTCACAACCATATGTCTACATGCTTACAAGTGATAAATCAGCCCAACAATGAAAGACAATGCATTCTGTCTCCCAGCCTCGAGAGAAGAACTCTCCTAGCCACCTGGAAGGCCAGGTTCAAACTTCTTGAGCTTCCACTCCTGAACTTGGGAGAGCTGGCGCCTGGCCTGTGTTCTGCCCGTCTTCTGTTGCACACGTGGCTCCTTCTGTCACTGCAGGAAGATTCAGAAGCACAGATGTGGACCCCTGGCCCTCACTTCCCAGCTGGGTTCACAGCATCCGCCGAGTCGTTGCCCCTTGTCCATCTCCAGGACTGTGCTGCGTGTACTGGAGTTGTACTTGGGGGAGGGAGCCCTTTGAGGCTGTGGGACTGGGCCATTTGTACAGGGATTCCAAGAGGCTGGCCACTTGCAGCATGGAAGACCATGGTCTCTGGGCAAGCCTGCCCCAGAGTCCTGTGACTCCTCTCCCTGTGAGATGGGGGCACAGCCATGAAGCCAGGGAAGGGCCCCCTGAAACAAGAGGCTAGGGAAGGTTGCTCTTTTCCTGAGTGCAGTGGCCATTCCTGACTGAGGGGTCCTCAAGGAAGCTGGCTTTCACGAAAGGACGTCTTGGCTGCTGGTAGAAGAAGCAAACCAACAGGTGAGCGTTTAGTGTAGAGGGTAAGATGCTGCTTGGGATGCCCATGTCCTTAGGTTTGAGTCCCAGCTCTGTTTCCAAGCTTTCTGCTCGTGTGCAACCTGGGTGATGGCTCAAGTAACTGGGTTCCTACACCCATACGGGGACCGCAGCCCTGGCTGTCATAGGCAATCATGGGAAAGTCAGCAAGAGCGAGGTCTGTCTCTCTCTCTCTCTCTGGCTCTCATTTTTCTCTCTCTTGTGAATTAAATAAATGAATGCATGGATTTTTGAAGAATCAACAATGGACAAGGAAGAAGGCTGGAACTTGGCAGGCCGCACAGCTGTTCGTCAGGGGAGGGGTGAGGCTGTGCCGGACCCACCTAGAGGCTCCCCCTCCTGCAGCCCCCAGTGCCTGTGCATGCCGGGAGAGGGGTGGTTCTTGCTGTCTTTGACCTAGGAACTCGATGGCTCTGGGGCGGGGACCCTCTGAGGGGCTGCTGGTGAGGATCAGGAGACGTTTCCCCAGGTCCAAGGAGGAGATGTGGAGAGGCTGGAGGTGTGGGAGGATTGTGGGCAGCAGGGGCCGAGGCGGGTCTGGGACTGACTGTAGCTGAAGTGGGGGTGGAGAAGGTGGTGGGCCCTGGGAAAAGGGGTGCGGTGAGCTGTAGGTGGCAGCCCTGACTGTGGGGGAAACCCCTGGACCCACTAGAAGGAAAGCTTAGAGCAACAGGTGGTTGCCCGTGCAGCCCTGTGAGCATCTGAGAGACCCGGAGAGAAGACCGGTCCTTCTATGAGTCAAGGCGATGACCCTGCGCAGACTCGGCTGCTGGAGCTGGAGTTAATGGCACGTGATAAATTGCAGCACACAGGCCACGGAGGCCTGTGGTTTTCTAGTTCTGTAAGCTTGTGGGGTGTGGCAGGAAAGGCACCCCCCAAAAATCATCTTATGCTTTATAAAGCAGAATCTCGGTGCACGGCATGTCCACCGCATGTCCTTAGTTGTAGCGTACAAAGCACGGGGACCTCAGGGGACGCCTCCTCCCTGACCCCGGGGCTGCTCTGCAGCTACAGAGCTTGAGGAACGAAAGGGGACGCTGTGTCTCCTCCACAGGCGCTACCTTTTTCCTTTCAATTCTCCGGAAGACAGATGTTTCCAATTTAACCTCAGGGTGCATAGCAATGAAAGAATCATCAAATTAGCGTGTGGGGAGATCCCGGGGATTGCAGTGCACATGGACCAAGAGACTCTACCTTTGCTTGGTTCCATCCAGGGGACGGGGCTGCTAAGCAGGCTTCATTGCCAAGTCCGCAGCCTTTATGGTCGCTTCCGGGGTCAGGCATAGCTCCGGGCAGAAGCTGACCATAACAGAGAGCTGGATTGGAAGTGGAACAGCTGAGACTCAACCCAGTGCCCATATGGGATGCTGGCACTGCAGGTGGTGGCTTTACCTGCTGTGCCACAGCGCCGGGCCCAGGTACTTGTACTTTTTATAACATGCAATTCCTTTGTTTTTTTTTATTTTTTTTTTATTTTTTTTTATTTTTTTTTAATCTTTATTTAATGAATATAAATTTCCAAAGTACGACTCATGTGTTACAATGGCTTCCCCCCCCATACCGTCCCTCCCACCCACAACCCTCCCCTTTCCCACTCCCTCTCCCCTTCCATTCACATCAAGATTCATTTTCGATTATCTTAATATACAGAAGATCAGCTTAGTATACCTTAAGTAAGGATTTCAACAGTTTGCTCCCACACAGAAACATAAAGTGAAAAATAATAGATGATTTTTTTTAAATGATGATGAAATCAGATCAGACCTATTGTCATGTTTAATCCCAGTGAGAGTCAAGTTGGGAATTGATAATTTCTTTCTTTTTTTTTTTACAGAAGATCAGTTTAGTGTACATTAAGCAAAGATTTCAGTCGTTTGCACCCCCATAGAAACACAAAGTGAAATATACTGTTTGAGTACTCGTTATAGCATTAAGCCTCAGTGTACAGCACATTAAGGACAGAGATCCTACATGAGGAGTAAGTGCACAGTGACTCCTGTTGTTGACTTTACCAATTGACACTCCTGTTTATGGCATCAGTAATCTCCCTATGCACCAGTTATGAGTTTCCAAGGCTATGGAAGCCCCTTGAGTTCTCCAACTCTTATCTTGTTTAGACACGGTCATAGTCAAAGTGGAGGTTCTCTCCTCCCTTCAGAGAAAGGCACCTCCCTCTTTGAAGACCTGTTCTTTCCACTGGGATCTCACTCACAGAGATCTTTTTGCCAGAGTGTCTTGGCTTTCCATGCCTGAAATACTCTCATGGGCTTTTCAGCCAGATCCGAGACATGCAATTCCTTTGTTTTTCGTGGTCAAAAAAAAAAAAAAAAATCTGTCTTTCTGATGAGACATCTGATTTAAACATTGGTGTAACTCAGGTTAGAAGGCAGTGGAGACCCGTTGGACTGGTTCGGCTTCTGAGGGAGGGAGAGATTCCTGAGCTGTGTAACTTGGAGAACCGTTCAGATGAGCAATGGGGACGTAGAGAAGGGGCTCGGGGCGGGAAGCTGCTGCCGTTCCAGGCGCCCCTCTGAGCTACACAGGGGAACGGGACTTCTGGTGGGGGTTTCCTTCTAGCCTGGGCTTGACCGCTGGGGTTTCGCAGGCCCAGGAGCTCAGTTCATTTTTCAGCCCCGACATGAGGACCCTGAGTGAGGCTTCTCTTTGTCTCCCTCTTCCCCTGGGCTCCAGGTGCTGCTCAGCAGAGAGAGAGAGTGTTGCAATGGCTGTCACTTCTTTGGCACTTCTCCTACCCAAAGGCAGAGCCTCAGGATCTGAGCAGATCTTCTGTCACTCTGCTCTTGGCTGGGGTCACTAGAGGGTTTTCAGCTGGAAGCCAAGGGCCCCGATCTCAAACATCCCCGCCACCCTTCTCAATTCTGGGCCAGACAGAGGCAGCTCTAACAGCGGAGGACGGGGGAGTGACGCTCTGGCAGTCCCAGGCCTAGGCTTTGAGGAGACTGCAGCCTCCACCCCATCTCATGGAGTCCCGAGCTTCCACCTACACTTGCAAGGAAACCACCTGGAAAAGAAAGAAAAGGAGTGGGGTTCAGCTGAGCCCAATCCTCCAGATGTTTCCATTGAGGCGTCTGGTCTGTGAGTGGTCTTATTTTTTTAAATCGACTTTGATTTTTGAAAATGAAATGTATTTGTTGGATGAGGGAGGAAGGAGGGGGATGGAGAGAGAGAGAGGGGGATGGGGGGTGGAACCAGAGAGAGAGAATGAATGAGAATTTCCCCTCCTCTAGTTTGCTCCCCAAATGCCTGCAACAGTTGGGGCTGGGCCAGGCCAAAGTCAGGAACCAGGAACGCAATCCAAGTCTCCCAGGTGCGGGCAGGGTCCCAATTACTTGTGCCATCATCTGCTGCCTCTAAGGATGTCCGTTAGTGGGAAGCTGGAACTGAGAGTGGAGCTGGGACTTGAACCCAGGCACTTGGATGTGGGATGTGGGCAACCCACCAGGGGCTGCTTAACCACCAGGCTTTTTAGATACTCCAGCCTTCAGCTGGACCCTCAAGTGACCCCAGCTAACAGCACGGAGAGCAGAAGATATCCCAGCTGAGTCCTGCCCAAGTTCCTGACCCACACAACTGTGGGCCGTAGCCGCTGCATTTTGGAGAGATTATTTACACCACCACCAATGACTTCACTGGGCATGACTGAGATCCAGGAAGTTTGCAGAGCGACAAGACGCTATCCTGGCTCATGCTGCTGGAGACTGCACCATAAGAAAACAAACCCAGAGAGAGTTTCCTCTAAACGTTTCCCCTTCTCTCCAAAGGAGAGGCGGACAGTGCAACCCCAGGAGACCAGCGCCCAGGTTACGTGTGCCTAAGTCTCTGCGCTTTCGGCTGAGTCTCAGTCGGCCTGCAGACAGACTTCAAGTGTCCAGGAGTCTGCAGTGGAAGCTGTCCAGCACCGAATCTCGCTGGTGCACACAGCTTGGGCTCAAGCCAAGGACAGCTGTCAAACTGTTCTCTCGCCTGTACCCAAAGTCAGTATCTCTGATCTGCCAGTCATTCCTCCATTCTCAGACTTCAAATGACCCCACTGTCACCATGTTGACAGAGGAGTAGTGAGTGACATTGGTCCCCCATCAGACATGAACCTAATCTGTGTCATAATTACCTTTGGCTGGGGATTTTCATCAGGAGAGTTCTCATAACAAGTCCAACTTGGGGGAAAGAAAAAGACAATGGAATGAAGCTTTGTAGATAAGAATGCCTTACTATACAAAATACCTTTTCTTTAAAAAAAAGATTTTTTATTTATTCAAAAGAGTTACAGAGATAAGAGGAGAGACAGAGAGAGGTCTTCCATCTGCTGGTTCATACGCCATATGGCTGCAATGGCCAGAGCTGGGCTGATCCGAAGCCAGGAGCCAGGAGCTTCTTCCAGGTCTCCCACTTGGGTGCAGGGGCACAAGGACTTGGGCCATCTTTCACTGCTTTCCCAGGCCACAGCGGAGAGCTGGATTGGAAGAGGAGCAACCGGCGTCCGTATGGGATGCTGGCACCGCAGGCAGAGGATTAACCTACTACGCCATAGAGCTGGCCCCATATATAAAATATCTTAATAAGTCACGACAACTTAGTAGCTTCTCAAGCCTCAGTGTGTATCACACGGACAATAAAATAAACACAATCAGCAGTATTCACTCAGCAGGAATGACTCCTGGCTCTGGAACCACGGACATGTCATTGACTTTAAGCTGCCTTTAGCTGAATTGTGTTTATGAGTTTGTCACCTCTGGGTAATGCCTTGTGGAATTACATGAAAGAACCTTAAAGAATGGCCTCATTTTTGATGTAATAACCTCAGTAAGGGAAATGGTGTTCAATTGATTAGTACAAAGAACTCTCAGGATTTTATCGGCTCTTTTTCCATCGCTAGAAAATGTAGTGTTGAGTTGAATTTTCTCTTACACTTTTGAGGTTGGTTTGTGTGTGTGTGTGTGTGTGTGTGTGTGTGACTTTTTTTGGACAAGTAAATCAGAAAGCTTAACTGGTTTAATTTCCCCAGAAATGATCTCAAATCACATTTGTTATGCTCCTTCATTTGGTAGAAATGTTGTGAATGGGTGTTGAATCAGTATTTTTGGTGTCTACTGTGGTAGGGTGTCTGTTCCAGGAGACCCGTGAGTACACTCTGAGCACTTCATATTTGCTGTTTCAATCGCTCTGACCTTATAATAAATGGCTATTAGCATATTATGATATATGATAACTAAATGCTGCACAAACTTTCAGTGTTTGTGCTTATTTGAATGTAATTTATACATTTAAAAAATTTTATAGTTGCATAAGATAATAGTTTGGCTCTAGCTGTATGTTTTTTTTTTTTTTGACAGGCAGAGTGGACAGTGAGAGAGAGAGACAGAGAGAAAGGTCTTCCTTTGCCGCTGGTTCACCCTCCAATGGCTGCCGCGGCCAGCGCGCTGCAGCCGGCGCACTGTGCTGATCCGATGGCAGGAGCCAGGTGCTTTTCCTGGTCTCCCATGGGGTGCAGGGCCCAAGCACTTGGGCCATCCTCCACTGCACTCCCTGGCCACAGCAGAGAGCTGGCCTGGAAGAGGGGCAACCAGGACAGAATCCGGCGCCCCGACCGGGACTAGAACCCAGTGTGCCGGCGCCGCAAGGTGGAGGATTAGCCTAGTGAGCCGCAGCGCCGGCGTGTATGTTTTCATATACTTTAAAAAATTTGTGGAGATGGAGCTAAAAGATAAGTTAATTTTGGAAAAAAAAATCTTGAAAACCATGCATATGTGATGGTGTTCAGAAAGTTCATGAAAAATGTATATTGTGAAAGAAGTATGAATGAATTTCAAGATTTTTTGCACCCAAACTTATCTTTTTTTTTAATTTGACAGGCAGAGTGGACAGTGAGAGAGACAGAGAGAAAGGTCTTCCTTTTGCCGTTGGTTCACCCTCCAATGGCTGGTGCGCTGCGGCCGGCGCACCGCGCTGATCCGATGGCAGGAGCCAGGTACTTATCCTGGTCTCCCATGGGGTGCAGGGCCCAAGCACTTGGGCCATCCTCCACTGCACTCCTGGGCCACAGCAGAGAGCTGGACTGGAAGAAGAGCTACTGGGACTAGAACCCGGTGCCCATATGGGATGCTGGCACCACAGGCGGAGGATTAACCAAGTAAGCCACGGCGCCAGCCCCCCAAACTTATCTTTTAATTCTACTTTTGCAGGAAGGTTTTGAATTACTCTCCAGTAAGATCTTTTCTGTGTGTCAGGATTGATCTAAAGACTTTGCATGTCTAACTGCCCTTACTTCCTACGCCAACTCAGTAAAGAAGGTACTTGTATATTTTCTATATTGTACATGACATGACTGAGGCCCAGAGAAGAAACGCTTACGTAGCAAAAAGCTCAACTCTCAGTTTCTTTAACAGCGTTAGAGGTTTGTTGACTCCTGTGACTGAAGGGTGCAGAGGGAGGTAGAGTGAATTTTAGGTGCAGCATGGCTAGGGCCTGGCATGGTTTCTCTGAAATTGCCTTGGCCTGACTCTCCTGTGTGTCAGCTCCGTTTTCTGGTTGCCTTGCTCAGACAATGGCGGTCTTTAAGTTTCCCTTGTCTACACTCAGGGAGGAAGAGTTACTTTCAATCTTCTGTCCGCTGTGGAGTGACTGGGTCGTGTTGAGGTCGTCTGGTTATATGGACCGGGAGAAGGCCACACCAGTCACTTGTGGTTGGACATCCTCACTGCGTCAATGGGGGATGGGATTTTCACCATCAGCTCTGTAGACCCACCGAAGTTGACGCACGGAGTTGAGGGAAGTCTGTTTCCACACTAACAGTCTGGCTGGAACACAACCAGGTAACTGAAATGGAGTCTGGGGGGGAGGTAATCACAGTTTTCGCGCTGTTTGCTAAGTTGCCTCAGGTCACGTGGCTAAGAGGGGATTTCAGTGCAGCTGGGTGCAGAGGAGTCAGCTCTCAGTCACTGCGGTACGGATCTGTGTAGCTTCCGATGGAAGTCACTTGGGGGAACACCAAGTCCACGTTATACTCAATTTTAAGAAAGAAATTGAGAGGGAATTAGGAGAGTTTGACATTTTATTGGAAGAAAGAGATGAGTAAGTCTGACCCAGTCTCCTAGGGCAATGTAAGGAATCACCCCAGACTTGCTGGCTTCTCTGTTTCTGTGCATCGTAAGTTCAGGAAGGGCTCGGCTGAGTGGCCTGGGCTTCCGTCTCCCAAGAGGTCCATGTCAGACAGTGGCTGAGGCTGGGACGGCTGCGACTGGCCAGATAGCTGTATTTTTCAGTTTCCCAGAGACTCTCCATGTAACCTCTGTGCGTGAGATGGTTTGGACTTCTTCCTAGACCGGTGGCCTCAGTAGATAGGTGATTGGCATGGTGACTCAGAACTTCCAAGACAGGTGTCCCAAGAGAACCAGGAGGTCACCCTTTGTGATGTCGTCTCTGAAGTCCCCTGACATCCCTCTCATCGGCGTTCTGAGCATACTCTGACTTAAGGATTTAAAACGAAGAACTCCCAGTCTCTTGGAGGATAGCTGGTCACGCTGCAGGAAAGGCTTGTAGCTAACTTGTGACGCCATTATAACCATCTTTGGAAGACACAACCTGCACAATTTCTGTATTTGTGTCCTTGATGGGTTTTCTAGATCTCTGAAACAGAAACAGCACCTAGTTAGTAGCCATAATATGCAATATAGAAGATGCTCACTAGGATAATCCTTCACCTTGTGGCGCCGGCACACCGGGTTCTAGTCCCGGTTGGGGCGCCGGATTCTGTCCTGGTTGCCCCTCTTCCAGGCCAGCTCTCTGCTGTGGCCCGGGAGTGCAGTGGAGGATGGCCCAAGTGCTTGGGCCCTGCACCCCATGGGAGACCAGGAGAAGCACCTGGCTCTTGGCTTTGGATCGGCACAGCATGCTGGCTGCAGTGGCCATTTGGGGGGTGAACCAACAGAAGGAAGACCTTTCTCTCTGTCTCTCTGTCTCTCTCTCTCTCTCTCTCTCAGTGTCTAACTCTACCTGTAAAAAAAAAAATGAAGAGGGTACCAAGGAGAGCTGCGAAACACAGTGGTGGTGGGGAGGATGACGTGAATGGGAAGAGAGAATTTTCCCCCTAAAACATGGCAGAAAGGAAAATGAAGAATTAACGTAGGACTTAGCACATACACGCTCCCATTTGTGGGAGGGATGGAGCTGGGACTTTGACCAGAGGAGCTGACATCTCCTGATTTGCCTTGAAGTGATGCAGGGTAAGCCACGCCTGGATAACTGGGCATTGGGCAGGAGTATTGATAAACACCTGTTTGGCCAGGCTGCAGCAGAATAAGGGCTAGGTGAACCATCGCAAACATCCACACTGTTCCATGTATTTATAATTGCAGCAGGAATAAAGAAGTTCTTGTCAGAAACCATGAAAAAAATTTCACTTATTGTCTATCATCGATCCCACGTCAGGATATTCACTCAGAAGAGGGCTGAGGTATCGTCACTCCTAGATTCATTGCAGCTTTATTCACAATAACTTAAAGGCAGAAATGACACGGTGCCCAGAGCTGGGTGAAAGGAGAAAGGTAATGTGGTACACGTGGATGTACCTACAACAGAATATTGATCATCTATAAAAAGAAGGTAACCCTGCTTATTGCTACAATATGGGTGAACCCAGAGGACATTCTGAAAATGAGCCAGCCACCAGAGACAGCACTACAAGGTTCCCTTTATAGAAGGTATCTATGGTAGTCAAACCCATGGAATTCACAAGTAGAATGTGATTGCCAGTGGCTATGGGGAAATGGAAGGCTGTCATTAATTCAGTATAGTTTCAATCATGCAAGAGGAGAAAGTTCTAGTTATCCATGTGACAGCATTGCACCTGTAGTTAATAATACTCTACTTAAAAATTTATTAAGAGGGGTGATACAAGATGGCTAAATAGAGAAAAGACATGCTGATTAAAACAAAAGATTTATTTATCTGAGAGGCAGCATTACAGAGAAAAGGAGAGACAGAGAGAGGTCTTCCATCCACTGGTTCACTCCTCAGATGGCTGCAATGGCTGGAGCTGGGCCAATCTGAAGCCAGGAGCCAGGAGCTTCTTCTGCATCTCCCACATGGGTGTAGGGGCCCAAGCACTTGGGCCATCCTCCACTGCTTTCCCAGGCACATTAGCAGGGAGCTGGATTGGAAGTGGAACAGCCAGGACACAAACTGGTGCCCATATGGGATGCTGGCAGTGCAGGTGGAGGCTTAACACCTTAGCGCCAGCCCCAGATGTGCTGATGTTGGCCACAAGATGATAACAGAAGAAAAGGGGCGGGAGTGCATTCTCAGGGGATAGTTGAGAAATGTTTGCAGTGGAAACTACAGAAAGAAGAGTGACGCCATGGAGCAGTGGGATGGCACGATCATACAGCGGGGAGTAGGACACTGCTGGGGACTCCAGTGGTCAGTGGCTGGTGGGGATGCCATATTTTTGGAGTGAGTTGAGAGGAACCTGCAGCAGCCTGTGTCACTGGTGATCTTACTGGAGGGAGCACCCCATGGATTTCACCGACTTTGAGCCCAGCCTGGAACACTAGGGAGGGGCAGGACTCTGACCTAACCCTGTGAAGGGAGAGCACGTTGCTTTCCTCCCATCCCCCTACAAGGGTAACCAGCAACTAGTGGGGAGGAAGCACCATCTTAGGGTGAACAGATTGCTGGGGCCCACATGCAACTGGGGGATCTTATCAGAGGGATAAATGCATAGTCCTCACTGACTCTGAGCCTGGCCTGGAGGGCTGGAAAGGGTGGAGCACCCACTTAGGCCTGTGAAGTTCTCCCCTCCCCTCCCTCTGTCAAGGCTCCTGGACTCGACTTGCCAAGGTAGAGCACCAACCAAATTCTATCAGGCAATCAGCTGGCTCTTTGGGGACACCATGACTCTCTCCATAGATGGGGGGGCTCATGGGGCTGAGTGGATCCCCTGCTCCCTGTGACTGTGGGAATTCTGTGGCTGTATGATAGGGCGTGGCTTCAGGGGCTCAGAGGTCCCTGAGTGCCTGAGATGTGTCACTGCAGAGGGCTCTACGCTCACAGTGAGGAGCTAGCAGATCCCGAGTGCAGTTCGTGTTGTGGCATGGGTGGGGTGTGTAGCCACTGTGGGCTCATCTTGCACAATTGGCTCACCTTGGCAGTGAGAGGGTGAAGCTGTGATCACCAGCCAAGCCAATCATACCTCCTCGATGCTGATAATAGAGATTGACCACGCCCAACTTGGGTGTCACTCTGGACTCTTGCTCCACCCTCAAGCACTGGCCTGACTTTCCCTGGTCCTGCCCAGCACACACCTCTGGATATCCACCAAACAAACAGGCACACCACTAAGCCACAGAGGCATATTTCAAAGATAAAGGCACTCAAAGGAGAAAATCAAAAAGTCTTTCCACAAATTCATAAAAATAAATGTAGAAATAGAAGGAATATGAACAAAGAAGATAATATGACTCCCCAAAAGGGATGCAACAATATTTCAATATTGGAATGTGAAAATGAAGAGGTTGAAAAGCCTGAAAATGAATTCAAAAGAGTGATCATAAGACTACTAAAAACAGAGAAGTACATGAATTAAAGAAATCCATAAATGACATGGATGAGAAATTCTTCTGGGAGATAGAGACACTGAAGAGTAATCAAACAGAAACATTAGAAATTAGAATTCAATATGTCAAATAAAAATACAGTGGAAAGCCTTAAAAACAGATTGGGTGAGGCAGGAGAAAGAATAGTCGAGCTAGAAGACAAATCCTTGGAAATACCTCAGAAAAAAGAAGAAAAAGTAGAAAATTAGAAAAGTATAAAATAGCATTCAATATTTATGGGCTATTATAAAAATGACCAAATATACATGTGCTAGGAGCTCCTGAAGGTATGGAAAGAGAAAATGGATTAGAAGACCTATTCAGTGCAATAACAGCAGAAAACTTCCCTAATTTGGAGAAAGATAGGGACATCCAAGTATAGGAAGCACATAGAACTCCTAATAGACATGATCAGAGAAGATCTTCACCACAACATATTATGGTCAAACCTTCAAAAGTAAGACAAAAAAGATATGTGCATGAGAGAAATGTCAGATTACCTTCAGAGGATCTGCAATTAGACTGATAACTGATTTCTCACCAGAAACCCTACAGGCTAAGAGAGAATGGCGAGACCTAATCCAAGCCCTAAAAGTAAAAATCTTGTCAACCAAGAATACCGTTTCCAGCAAAGTTCTCATTTATAATTGGAGCTGAAATGAAGATCTTCCAAAACAAACAGAAATTGAAAGAATTTTTCACCACTCATCCAGCCTTGCAAATGATACTTAAGGATGTGTTACACACAGAAACAGAGATAGTATCATGAAAGAATGTAAAGGCAGAAAATCTCCTGGTAAAAGTACAAAGGAAATCCCAAGCAAACAATAGGAATACTTTCGAAAAAATGTCAGGACTAAGTTGTTACTTATCAATAATAACCTTAAATGTAAATGTCTTAAGTTCTCCAATTAAAAGATACAGACTGGCTGAATGGATTAAAAAACTGCACCCATCTAGTTGCTTACTACAAGAAATATACCTCATCAACAAAGATACTGAGAGACTGAAAGGGAAAGAATGGAAAAAGACATTCCTTACTTATAGAAAAAAACAGCAGGAGTACCCATCCATATTAGGCAAACTGTGGAAGCCTTTTGAATCCACAAACTCTGTCAGTATTTAGACAAGGCCATAAAAAAAGTGGAAGTTCTCTCCTCCCTTCAGAGAAAAGTACCTCCTTCTTTGATGACCACTTCTTTCCACTGGGGTCTCACCCACCGAGGTCCTTCATATAGGACATTTTTTTTTTTTTTTGCAATAGTGTCTTGGCTTTCCATGCCTGAAATGCTCTCCTGGGCTTTTCAGCCAGACCAGAATGCCTTAAGGGCTGATTCTGAGGTCAGAATTGATTATCATCCTATGAGTCTGCTGTGTGGACTGCTTCCCATGTTGGAGCAGCTCCTCCTTTTTAATTCTATCTATTATTGTTACTGGATTCTTAGTCCTGTGCATATGATCATTTTAAAACTTAAGATGGTATTTTTACCTCCCAGCTTAAGGGGACTTGGGGTTCCATGACAAGTTTTTAAATCGTACCCTTGGAAGTAAGTCCATAGGAATGTATGCAGAACTATACAGCTTTACAGTTACAGACTTCATACACTTCATAATTACAGCTTTAGGAACATGGTGATTCTTCCCATTGTGCCCACCCTCCCACCCATACTTCCAACCCCTCTTCCTCCTCCCTCTCTTAGTACCATTCTTATTTTTTACTGAGATCTATTTTCAGTTGACTTTATATACATATGTTTAACTCTGTGTTAAGTAAAAAGTTCAACAAATAGTATAAAAAACAAACTGTTCATCAACAGTCAAGACAAGGGCTGTTCAAGTCCTCGCTACTCAAAGTACCGATTTTACTTCTACAGATTGCCTTTTAGGTGCTCTATTAGTTATCACAGGTCATGTGATATTTGTCCCTTTGGGACTGGCTTATTTCACTAAGAATGATGTTTTCCAGATTCATCCATTTTGTTGTAAATGACCGGATTTCATTTTTTTTTTTACCACTGTGTAGTATTCCATAGTGTACATATCCCATAATTTCTTCCTGATAAAGGATTAATATCCAGGATATATAGAGAGCTCAAGAAACTCAACAACAACAAAACAAGCAATCCAGTTAAGAAACAGGCTAAGTATATGAACAGGCATCTTTCACAGGATGAAAGACAAATGGCCAACAGGCACATGAAAAGATGCTCAGGATCCCTAGCCTTCAGGGAAACGCAAATAAAAACCACAGGGAGGTTTCACCTCACCCCAGTTAGAACGGCTATCACCCAAAAATAAAAAAATAAGAAATGCTAGCAACGATGTGTGAAACAAGGTCTTCTAATACACTGTTGATAAGAATGTAAACTCACACAACCATCATGGAAGATAGGACGGTGATTCCTCCGAAATCAGTATAGACCTACCATATGACCCAGCCATTCCACTCTTGGGAATTTACCCAAAGGAAATGAAATCAACATATGAAAGAGTTATCTGTACCCCCATGTTTATCACAGTTCAACTCACACTACCTAAGATATGGAATCAACTGATGATTGGATAATGAAATTGTGGTATATATACATGACGGAATACTACTCAGGCATAAAAAAGAATGAAATCCTGCCTTTCCCAACAAAATGGATGCAACTGCAGACCATTATGCTCCGTGAAATAAGCCAGTCCCCAAAAGACAAATAATGTTTTCCCTGACTTATGGTAACTAATGTACAGAGCACAAAAAAAGCAATGCATATGGGTGGAATTGACATTTTGAGATTTGTTTATTGTTTATAGACCTTTATATACTCTTGAGGAACATTGGTTTTTCTGCTTACTGCTTGTTAGTGGAGGGTTAAGCTTGTGGTTTATTATAAGGAAAATTGCAAGTATGTCATTGTAAAAATTAAAAGAAAAATAAGGAGGATGGAAGGTGGGAATAAGAGAGGGAGGGGGAAGGAGGGTGTGATGGGAAGTATCATACTTTTTTTTTTTTTTTTTTTTTTTTGACAGGCAGAGTGGACAGTGAGAGAGAGAGACAGAGAGAAAGGTCTTCCTTTGCCGTTGGTTCACCCTCCAATGGCCGCCGCGGCCGGCGCGCTGCGGCCGGCGCACCGCGCTGATCCGATGGCAGGAGCCAGGAGCCAGGTGCTTTTCCTGGTCTCCCATGGGGTGCAGGGCCCAAGCACCTGGGCCATCCTCCACTGCACTCCCTGGCCACAGCAGAGAGCTGGCCTGGAAGAGGGGCAACCGGGACAGAATCCGGTGCCCCGACCGGGACTAGAACCCGGTGTGCCGGCGCCGCTAGGTGGAGGATTAGCCTAGTGAGCCGCGGCGCCGGCCGGAAGTATCATACTTTTAAAACTCTATTAAATACATGAAATTTGTTCACTGTATATAAATAAGAAAGTATATAATGTATGAAGAATGTAGATTTCATGTTACATATTTTCATCACAGTAAAAAAAAATCTTTGCTGGCCGGCACCGCGGCTCACTAGGCTAATCCTCCACCTTGCGGCGCCGGCACACCGGGTTCTAGTCCCTGTCGGGGCGCCGGATTCTGTCCCGGTTGCCCCTCTTCCAGGCCAGCTCTCTACTGTGGCCCGGGAGTGCAGTGGAGGATGGCCCAAGTGCTTGGACCCTGCACCCCATGGGAGACCAGGAGAAGCACCTGGCTCCTGCCTTCGGATCAGCACGGTGGCCGTTGGAGGGTGAACCAACGGCAAAGGAAGACCTTTCTCTCTGTCTCTCTCTCTCACTGTCTACTCTGCCTGTCAAAAAAAATTAAAAAAAATCTTTGCTAATTTACTCCACGTTTGTCTTTTTTTTTTTTTTTTATTTTTTGACAGGCAGAGTGGACAGTGAGAGAGAGAGACAGAGAGAAAGGCCTTCCTTTGCCGTTGGTTCACCCTCCAACGGCCGCCACGCTGATCCGAAGGCAGGAGCCAGGTGCTTCTCCTGGTCTCCCATGGGGTGCAGGGTCCAAGGACTTGGGCCATCCTCCACTGCACTCCCTGGCCACAGTAGAGAGCTAGACTGGAAGAGGGGCAACCGGGACAGAATCCGGTGCCCCGACCGGGACTAGAACCCGGTTTGCTGGTGCCGCAAGGTGGAGGATTAGCCTAGTGAGCCGCGGCACCAGCTATCCACGTTTGTCTTTACACTTAGTTTTTAGGAGTCTGAACGATTTCACTGGCAGTTGTATGACTGCTTGTCACGTCTCCCTTCCCACCTTGTTGCTTCAGCTTTCTAAAAATTAAGACATACCAGTGGCTCTTAGAAAGCTGGTTCTCATGACTGGGGGAGAGGCACTGCATTTAAGCCAGGTCCTTGGGTAATTTTATGTGGTTGTCAGTTTAGAAATTTAACTAGTAATGCATCTGGGTCTAAAATGTGAGTGATTTCCTTTAAGTGTTTTACTGTAGAAAACCCAGGGCTAAGTGGGAGCTCTTCTAATTGATTGCTTTCATGGTTGGTTACTTCTTCTTTGCTTATGTTCATAACCAATTCTCAGAAATAATGTTTACACTTCAGTTTGAGCTTTCAAGGTCAGAAGACTGACTCCGAAATAAAAGCCTGCACAAGCAGAATATCAATACTATTTAAATAATTTCATGTCTTAAAACATTTTCAACCAAAGAGATTTATACATGTTTTAGTACTTCACACATCAAAAGAAATCTACCTTCTGCTTCTCCATGGTAGTGTAAAAATACTTATAGAATGTAAGGATACTTTTTATAAAAAAAGATTCATTGATTTGAAATGCAATATGACAGGGGGAGGCAGAGAGAGAGAGGGAGGGAGAGAGAGGGGGGCGGAGAGAGAGAGAGAGAGAGAGAGAGAGAGATCTTCTGTCTGCTGGTTCAGTTTCCAAATGGCTGCAACAGCCAGGGCTGGGCCAGGCTGAAGCCAGGAGCCCAGAGCTCCATCCAGGTCTCCACATGGGTTGCAGGAGCTCAAGGACCAGGCCATCTTTCCCTGCCTTCCCAGGCACATTAGTAGGGAAATGGATGAGGCAGAGTAGCTGGGGCTTGGACAAATGCTCTGATATGGGATGCTGACACTGCAGGCAGCAGCTTAGCTCACTGCGCTACAGCACCATCCTATAAGCCTTGATTTTCCGAGACACTTTTGGGGAAGGAATTGCTTCTGTGTATCATGGCTTTCATATCTAAAAAGTGATGCGTATCAGCAACGACTCAGGACTGTCAAAGTTTACTTACATAATCATAGGTTGTAAAAAAAAACACACCAAATCTACTTTGATGCCTTAGAGGTAAAAATTAACCTGAGGCATCTTTTATGATTGACATAATTTTTAGTACAAACAGATTCTTGTTACCCTTCAGAATTTCTTGGAACTTGGAGACCACGTGGAGAATGAACTCCGGTCTGGAAATCTCATAGCTCAGTTCCGCCTCTGCTTCTGGAACTTGCAAGTGAGAGGGAGGAGAGCTGGGGAGGGCAAGGCCATCTGGGAGCTGTTCTCCTGCAAGTAGAAAGACCAGGGAGGCCTCTAGAACCAGGGTTGTCTTGGTCTTCCAGCTGTTCCTTTTCACTCGCTATCATTCTTCTATTTTACCCCATGGGATTAAAATTACAGTTATTGGTAGCATTGGGCACACATCTTGACTTTTCCATTGGAGAGAAGAGGATTTTTTCCCACTCCAGACGAGCAGAAGTGGGTAAGAGTTCTGATTAGCCTGACTTGCCTCCCTGGCCGGCTTGATGAGCCTGGTGGGGCTGAGAGCGTCTCTCTGGCTTGGGTGGTCCTGGGGGAGGCACCATGCGGCTCACTCCTGACTGCTCATTAGGCTGCAGAAATCCCCAAGGAAGGCAGGGCAAGACACGATCACTGTGGCAAAGCAAGCTGGACAGTGAGCCGCACTTCTCAGTCTCTGCCTCCTCTAGTGAGAAGGGCCTCCCACACCCATTTTATGGCTCTGTGGCACTTTCCTTGACAGCTCACCATACGTGGCTGTGTGAGTGGCCCAGATTTTATTGGGGACTGGGAAAAACTAAAGAGGGAGGGACAACACAGGGTGGAAAGAATTGCAAACTGTGCTGACATTGTCCACGGTGTCAGGACAAACACATCAGGTAGTCAGCCTTCTGCGGGAGCCCTCGTCCTGACTCATCCAATGTCTGCCCTCGGGCCCGGTCACATGGTACCACTGCTTCCAAGTATGCTGGGTCGGACACTTCAGGAGACCTCCTGGAACCCTGTCCAAGAGTCCCAGCCTTTATTTCTTCCTTCCTTTAAGCTCCAGCCTGGCCCAGCCCTGGCCATCGCAGCCATCTGGGGAGTGAGCCAGTGGATGGAAGACCTCCTTCTCTCTCCGTTGCTTCCTCTCTCCCTGTCACTCTGTCTTTCAAATAAACAAAAATTTTTTAAAAAGATAATTTTATTTTGGTGCAACAAATTTTAAAATTCATGCAATTTCATAGTGCTCTGCCAACAAGTGTAAGTTGCAGAAATGAGTATTTTCCTAGCAGAAAGGGTTGAATACTTGCATCATAGCCCTGTAACTACAAGTTCTACTTACTCACAGTAGAATTCTCTTCACCTTGGATTTGGAATTGTTTCTCTGGGGGTCTCTGGGATAAGAAACAGTCTTCTCCCTTGGGCTGTTAAAAAGATCTTGCTGACAAGGATTAATTTCTTAGATGGGATCATCTTTCTTATCTCTGGGGCAAAGACTTTTTAAAAAATGTCTCTCCATTGTGCAAGAAATTTTACATTCAGAATCCACAGTAAGCTTGAAGATTTGTCTGCAGTTTATGGTTTATCTCTCTCTCTCTTTTTTTTTTTTGACAGGCAGAGTTAGACAGTGAGAGAGAGAGAGACAGAGAGAAAGGTCTTCCTTCTGTTGGTTCACCCCCCCAAATGGCCGCTATGGCCAGTGCGCTGCACCCATCTGAAGCCAGGAGCCAGGTGCTTCCTCCTGGTCTCCCGTGCAGGTGCAGTGCCCAAGGACCTGGGTCATCCTCCACTGCACTCCTGGGCCACAGCAGAGAGCTGGCCTGGAAGAGGGGCAACTGGGACAGAATCTGGCGCCCTGACCGGGACTAGAACCCGGTGTGCCGGCGCCGCAGGAGGAGGATTACCCTAGTAAGCTGTGGCGCCAGCCTATGGTTTATCTTAAAATCAATGGTAAACTTTTCATTCTACTCTCTTATGCACCTTTTTTATATAACTAATATTCCACACCAATTTCTACTGAGCAAAATATAATTTTTGAAAAGGTATGTCATATTTACCTTTTTATCCTGTAACTCTAGATTTGAGTAATTCTTGGCATTGGGTTTGAGAAGTGTGGTAATAGAGGATTACAGCCTAGTAAAATTAAAGATTTATAGAATAAGAAAAAAAAGAATTACAGCCTTACTCTACCCATCTGCCCCTAATCTCCAATATTTCTGAGCAACTTTAAGAGCTTAATTCTTCATAAAATTGAAGCTTTGGGACCTACAATGTCTTTAGATGTTAGAGGATGATGAATGGAAATGAACTTTCCAGATGGATGCAGAACAGTCAGAGTTCAAGGTAATGTCGTCTGGCAGAGGCAGCAGCCATGGCTGCTGCTAGTGGCCTCCCAACTTGGGATTTCCTCTGTGTGAACTCACTACCTCGTATGAGTCATTAATTCAGATGCTTCTCCACTGAGTGTACTACTACCAGCTCCCGGTCAGCTCTGAATCTCACTCCGGAAAGCCAGAGGGTGGAGATCCTCAGTTGGGTGTGTACGTGAGTCAGGACATCCACACAGCCCGGGTCTGGTGAATGTGTTTTGCTGCCCAGTACCCATTCAGTCCTCTGATAACCACACCCCGGTCGCCCTCTGGGGGGCCCGCCCCCGCTGCACTTCCATTCTAGCTTCTTCGAGATGTAGAACATGTGACTCCTGCATGAGCAGTCAGGGTGTCCCAGCTTGTTGACTAGGGATTGAATAGGATGCAGTCAGATTAAGTGAAATGAACTATTGAACTTAGAGCCTGGAAGACACACAGTCTGGATCATCTATAGAAATGTGAAGAGAGGCTGTCTGAAGATGATGTTGAACACAGAACAGACCATGGTCAATAGACCACAGGATGAAGGGACACTGGATCCTGGCAACACTGTTTGGCATTAACAGCAAACCACGCTTGAAGCAAACATCACCTTTGACATTTTCAGTTGTCTTAGCTAATAAATTTCTTTTGGGGGCGGGTGCTAACCCCATTTGGATTAGATTTTTTTTTTTTGTCTTTTGGAACCAAATGCATTCTAACTATGTATGTCCTATGTAAGTGAAGATTTCGCTTTTATGGGCCAAGGAAGAAAATGAACGAGTGAGAGCTTCCCACGGGCACCCAGATTGGCCGATCAAGGACCAGAGACCAGTGTTGGGGTAAGCGTCCTCACGCCTGGCAGGCAGAACATGACATGTGTTTGGGACAGGTGAGCGCTGGGCATTGTCTCTCAGTCTTGCCTGGTCCAAGTGGTGGCTCCACGGCAGGCACCTTGTTCTCTGCCTGCCATCGTACGTGGAGTGTGCACAGGTGGTAAGATGGTTGCTTCATTGTAGACCGTCGAATGCCGAGGCACGACATTTGACTTGACTGACAGAATTGCACGTCATCCAGAGATGCTAGGCTGGGTGCTGGTTTCTACTGAATGATCTTCTTTTGAAGAGGTGGCATGTGTATTTCAAGCGGGTAAAGAACTTCGCAAGCCATGGGAGGCAGGATGTGTGTGTGTGTGTGTGTGTGTGTGTTGGGCAGCCTAAAGTGGTGCAATTATTGCATTCCAGTTGTGTTTTCCACCCAGACATTGTTTACCCTTATTCTAACATCATATAAAAGTTCTCAAAAGGTCATGGAAGATGTAGGTTATGAAAACTGCATAGATTTTAAAATTTATTGTACTAAAATAAAACCTTTTTTAAAAAATATTTTTATTTATTTATTTGAGAGGCAGAGTTACAGACAGAGAGAGGGAGAGACAAAGAGAAAGGTTTTCAATCTGCTGGTTCACTCCCCAAGTGGCCACAATGGCCAAAGCTGGGTTGATCCGAAGCCAGGAGCTTCTTCTGGGTCTCCCATGTGGGTGCAGGGGCCCAAGCATTTGGGCCATCTTCCAATGAGTTCCAGGTCATAAGCATAGAGTTGTATCAGAAGAGCATCAGCCAGATTATGAACCGGTGCCCATGTGGGATGCTGGCACCACAGGCCAAGGCTTAGCCTAATACACCACAGCGCCGTCCCCTAAAATTATCTTTTTAAAAAATTTTATTTATTTGAAAGAATGACAGGGAGAGAGGAAGAGAGAGAGAGAAAGAGATCTTCCATCCACTGGCTCACTCCTCAAATGGTCGCAATGGCCAGGGCTGGGCCAGGCTGAAGCCAGGAGTCAGAAACTCCAAGTCTCCCACGTGGGTGGCAGGTGCCCAAACACTTGGGCCATCATCTACTGCTTTCCCAGGTGCGTTAGCAGGGAGGAGGAAGGGAAGTGGAGCAGTTGAGACTTGACCCAGTGTTCTGAACTAGGATGGTGGCATCACAAGTGGTGGCCTGAACTGCTGCGCCCCAGTGCTGCCCCCATAAGCTCTCTTTGAATTTTATTTCCCCGTGAACCTGTGGAAGTAGCTTTGTACTTCCAACTGGGAGATTACCCCTTCTCACATCCCTTGATTATATTTCCACATCTTGATTAGCAGCATCCGATTCCGTGTCCGCATAGGACAGCTCCCCCACCCTTCCCCCAGGAAAGCCAAGGAAACATGAGGAAGCTTTTGTTAGACTCTCTGGGAAAGAGATTGTTGCTGTTTGTGTTTGGAATTGAAGTTTAAAGGAGTGAATATCTGCTCCTGCCGTAGTGGTCTTGGAAGCACACAACTTACTGGAGTATAAAGGCAACGTATGGAAGAGAGTAGACTGGAGCCGGACGATACTGATGCTGGACCCTGATGTTATATTTTATATCCCCACATTATCGTACCTGAAGTGGATTCTGTCCTTGAACTTTTCAGGTAAATCAGCACATATACTTCAGTTTATCAATACACATTTTTCTCTTGAGCGTCTCGCCACTTTTTTAAAAAATAAGATTTTATTTATTTATTTGAATGGTAGAGTTGTAGACAGAGAGAGGGAGAGACAGAGGTCTTCCATCCACTGGTTCACTCCCCACATGTCTGCAACAGCTGGAGCTAAGCCCACCCAAAGCCAGGAGCCAGGAGCTTCTTCTGGGTCTCCCACGCAGGTGCAGGTGCAGGGGCATAAGTAGTTGGGCCATTCTCTACTGCCTTCCCAGGCTGCAGCAGGGAGCTGGGTTGGAAGAGGAGCAGATGGGACGCAAACCACTGCCCATAAGGGATGCCAACACCACAGGTGGAGACTTAGCCTACCACGCCACAACACCAGCCCCAAATCTTGCCACTTTTAACTGGAAGCACTCAGTGGGTACCTGGTCTAATATCCACACTCCTAAGGATAACCGTGAAGGAGATACCTTGGAAGGAGGGCTTGCTTGCATGGGTGCAGGTGGTTTGTTTGGGAGATAATTCCTGGAAGTAGACATGAGGGAGTAGGGAGAACTAGACAGGCAGGATCAGGCCCACTGTGACCCACTGAGAAGCTGCGTAGAGTGCATCTCAAAATTGTGCCATCAGGAGACAGGAATCAGAGGTATTTACACACCAACCCCAGTCCCTGTTATTTGAGGGCTGCCCCTAAAAATGTCTTGATTCCAATGCCCACTAGGATTTTAAACAACCAATGCTGAGCTGACTTCCATTGTTTTGGAGAGAGCCCTGAGCCAGCAGAGACCCTGAGGAATGCACTTGATGTGGGATATTGGCTGCACACACAGAGCTGTCCATCACAGAGGCACTGATACTAGGTGAACCAAAAGGATGGGGTGTGATGTGTCCCAAGCACTAGCTACAGTTCCTATGTTCCTCCTTTCCAATTTCTCCAAGACCAGGCCTCTTTAACTTTTCTCTTGGAACTGAAGAACTGCTTACTCCTAACTTGTGTTTGGCTATTGCAGTCTAATTCTTCCAAATCAACAAGCACATATCTCCAATATGGTGGCAAAGCAGCAAAACAGTGAGCTCAACCACCATGGAATCTGATTTTGCTCATCTGAATACGCTGAGACAAGTCAAGACAGTTAAAGTCCCCAGTGAATGAGGTGGCTTCTGCCCTTGAAAGATTTGAATTCTGGATCCGGTCTATGCTAATTCAAACTGGTACTTAGCCAGGAAGCATCACAGTGGAATATGGGGGAGATAACCTGGGGGCTCGTTTGCTTGTCCCCTTCCTCCTAGAAAAATATCACATTATGGTGTCTCCTCCCTAGAGACTATTAGCAATTGAATGTGGCTGTGTGTTGAGGAGGATTCATTCTGAGAGAAGGAACGTGGTGGGGGCAAAGAGGCACGGAGTCACCACACAGACCCTGGGAGTCGGGTGAAAGCAGGCCAGAGGTGAGCAGCCTGCAGGCTCGTTTATTTCAGTTGGTACAGCAGCTTATGTAGCCAAGGCAGCCAATCTGGTCAAGGGGTGGTTTATACCCTAACCAATCACAGCCTGTTGTCAGACAATATCCAAAGCCATCCAATCACAGCCTGTTGACAGGCAGGCTCTGTTGCCAGGTGGTTCCCGAAGCCATCCAATCACAGCCTGTTGCCAGGCAGTTTCTGTTGCCAGTGGCCATCTTGGCATGACCTTCTCATTCCACCACAGCTGTGTGTACAATAATTACTAGATTTAAAAGTTATTTTGGTGGCTAAGTTGCCTGACAGCTGAGTTGCTAATCAGTTATGTAATCAGTCATGCATATCACCTGCTTCCACGTCTGTGGATTCAACCAAGGGTTGAAGACCAGAGCAGAGCTGACAGCCAGGAACTCAATCCAGGTCTCCCATGTGGGTGATACTTGGTATATCTTGGTACCAGTGGAGCTGGCACTCAAACCCAGGCACTTTGATGTGGAGTGTGGACATCCCAAGTGGCGTTTGAACTGCTATGACAAATGCCCACTCTGGCATGCAATTTTACTGGTGTTCACTTTTAGCTATAGGTTCAAGAAATACAGACTAAAAGTACAAGCAAGAACTAGGCACTTCTGCCCGATATGTAGAACAGTTGACAAAGAATTTAGACCAGGTTCCTTCATTACAAGAAACACCTTCATGAAAACTGTGATTTTGTTCAGTTCGTTAATTCATCTGCTAAAGTCCCAGACTATCTCCATCACATTTGCCCAGGGAAGACTTGCTTTGATGTTAACCCCTTTTGTTGGTATTGTTTTGCCCATTTCTAGATTTTTCTTTCACCATCCTTAGATTCAGACAACAAGCTGGGTAGAAAGTAGAGACTGTTGGACCTCCTAAATAGCCTCTACATGTGCATTTATGGCCTCAACTCAAGACAGGTGCAGTCGAGAGCGTTTCCTAACAGTGGGGGGTTCTCGGGAGGAGGGATTGCTCTCTCCTTCGTCCATGTGGGTTTGGCTATTCTCTTCTGTTCATGGAAAATGTAAACTATGAAAACCTGTCCTTGGATTTCAGAGTTTTTTTTGGCACCAAAAACTTTTGTTTATAGTTTTCTACAAATATTTTTAATTGATTTGAGAAGCATGGAGAGTGAGAGAGCAAGAGAGAAAGAGAGAGAACAAGAGAGTGCTTGCAGGGCCGGCGCTGTGGCGTAGCGGGTAAAGCTGCCACCTGCAGTGTTGGGATCCCATATGGGCACCGGTTCAAGTCCTGGCTGCTCCACTTCCAATCCATCTCTCTGCTGTGGCCTGGGAGAGCAGTGGAAGATGACCCAAGTCCTTAGGCCCCTGCACCCACGTGGGAGATCTGGAAGAGGCTCTGGCTCCTGGCCTTTGATTGGTGCACCTCCAGCTGTTGCGGCCATCTGGGGAATGAACCAGCAGACGGAAGGCGTTTCTTTCTCTCTGCTTCTCTGAAACTCTGCCTTTCAAATAAATGGATAAATCTCTAGGAGAGAGAGAGAGAGAGAGAGAGAGAGAGAACTTGCATATGCTGGTTCACTCCCCAAATAGTTGCAATGGCAGGAGATGGGAGGTGGGTGAATCTGGGAGTCCAGACCTCCATTTGGATCTCCCACATGGGTGGCAGAAACCCAACACTTGAGCTATCACCACTACCTCCCAGAGTCTGCATTAGCAGGGAGATAGAATCAAAAGCAGAGCTGGGACTTGAACCCAGGCAACCCAGTGTAGTGTATGGGTGTTCCAACCAGTGGTTTAAATGGTAGGTCAAACACCTGCCCATCCACAGACTTTTTAAAAGACCTTAATTTGGAATGTAGATGACCCAGCTTGTCTACAGTAGAAGAACCAAATAATCAGTATGGGTCTTAATGCCTTAATTTCCAACTTGGTATGGTCGACGCAGGTCCTGGAACTGTGTGTTCGTAAACACAGTGCTCTCATGGGTGAAGGAAACTTCCAATCTTGGCTATTTCTAGAGAAAATTGTAGTTCTTTGTTTCTCTTAAAATAGAAAGGATCACATTTCTAATGCTCTAGTGGCTGTATCATGCTAGTGAGGGTGGCCCTGACTGTGGTTAGGTACCGTAGTCATACGAGAGGGGAGAAGGGAAGTACAGACACGGCTCCTTTTGAGAAGGTTTAACCCTCAGTGAGTGTGCATTTCAGCAACACATGCAGGTGCAAAGGGATACAAGAGGACACCTTTTTGTTTTTAAAGATTTATTTTTATTTATTTAAAAGAGTTACAGAGAGAGGTAGAGACAGAGAAAGAGGTCTTCCATCCACTGGTTCACTCCCCAGATGGCTGCAATGGCTGGAGCTGTGCCGATCCAAAGCCAGGAGCCAGGAGCTTCTTCTGGGTCTCCCACGTGGGTGCAGGGGCCCAAGGACTTGGGCCATCTTCTACTGCTTTCCCAGGCCACAGCAGAGAGCTGGAATGGAAGAGGAGCAGCCCGGACTAGAACCGGCGCCTATATGGGATGCTGGTGCTTCAGTTCAGGGTGTTAACCTGCTGTGCCACAGCGCCGGCCCCAGGAGAGGGGGAACCTTTTGCAAGATGCTTTTGTCCCCTCCCACTGAGTTCCAGTGACACCTGCACACACACGGCCGTCAGAAGAGCAATCCAAGACAGCTTAGGCATGTGTGCAGTCGCGGTGGTCCCCTTAGTCTGCTGTGTGTTGCTACAGTGAAACACCCGAGCCCCGGTACTGTGTAAAGAGGACGCTCGTTTAGTTTACAGGTCTGAAAGTGTAAGGGAATGGCAGTGGCATCTGCTCAGCTCTGGTGCGGGTCTTCTGGCATCATCACAACGTGGCATCATGGTGGGAGTGTGTGCAAGAAAGAGATCGGGGGCAAGACAGGACACGAGAGAGTGAGCTGAACTCATTTCGTAGCAATCCACTCTGCAGCCCTGTTCCAGTTCCACGAAAGCTGGAACTCTGGTGAGATAGCATTAATCTAGTTTATGAGGGTGGTGGCCCCATGGCCTATGACCTCTCCGTCCATAAAGTTGCATCAGTTCCCAGCACTGCCACACCAGGGACCAAGCTTCCAGCACACAGGCTTAGGGGACACACTCAAACCTCCGCAGGGGTCAGTTTGGTAGAGTTCAGAGAACCTTCTGTCAACACTGGCCGTGTTACACATTACAGTATTGTATCTGCAACAGGAGTGCCATGTAAATGTGGATTTCAGCTACTTCATCTATAGGGGTCATTTCAATATAGGAGGGGGTGTTCAACGAGTTTGAAGAAAATGTGTATCATGAAAAAAAACTGCGCATGGATTAAAACTGTCTTTGTATGAAAGTCAGCTCATACTAATTTGTTATAATGTGTCTGAATAAGATCTAGTTTGAGGAATTAAAAAGAGTAAGACATCACTGTAAAAAGAGCCACTTTCGGAACAACAGGAATTCTGCTAAAAGTAAAGCAAGAGCAAACATCACATTTACGGCGAAGCTATGGTGCAAGAATGGTGAGATCACTGATGCTTTACAAAAAGTTTATGGGGACGATGCGCCAAAGAAATCAGAAGTTTACAAATGGATAACTTGTTCCAAGAGGGAATGAGGTGATGCTGAAGATGAAGCCGGCAGTGGCAGCCTGTCCACATCAATCCGCAAGGAAAAAATTCACTTTCTTTGTGCCTTCATTGCAGAGGACTGGTAATGCCCAGCAGATAAAACAGCCAACACCATCCGCATCTCAACTGGTTCATCTTACCCAATGCTCACTGAGAAAATCAGTCGAGCAAACTTCCCGCTCAGTGGCTGCCAAAACTGTTGCCCCAGGATCAGCTGCAGAGAAGAGCAGTTTTCAACGAGTTTACACACGGGGGATCAGGATCCTGAAGCGCAGTGGCTGCACGTGATGGAAGTGGTCCAGTCAGGGCAGGAGGAGATGCGTCGAGAGCTGAGGTCATGGCTACAGCTTCTGGGGTGCTCAAGATATTTTGCTTCTTGACCTTCTAATCTGTTTATTAGAAGAGCGTTTTGAGAGAGTTAGCCGAAAGTTCAGCAGAAAAGTGCCCAGGAAAGTCTGACAGAGAATCCTTCTCCACCATGACTCTGCTCCTGCTCCTTCCTCTCGTCAAACAAGGGCGAGCTTGTGGCAGTTCCCACGGGAAATCACCAGACCTCCACCCCAGAGTCTTCATTCGGTTCTTTCCGACTTCTTTTTGTTTCCTAATCTTAAAAAAAATCAAGGGCTCCCATTTTTCTGCTGCGTGGACAGGATTGAAATCCCAGGGTCTCCATTTCTGTAGGGATGGACTGAGTGACTGATATCACCTACACAGGTGTCTTGAATGTGGTGGAGCTTATGGTGAGATATCAAGTTCATGTGTTAACTCCATCTCCCCACAAACATTTTGAAGCCGTCTCATGTTTCTAGCTGGAGTTTCGATGCTTGATAAAACTTACATTATAGTAAAGCCAAAACTTTTTTTCAATTAATTGGACATATGAGCTATCTGAACACATTTGGGAATACCTCTCTCTAAACAGTAAATCTCCCAGATAGTTTTGGGCCCAGTTGTCTGAGGGGGGTGGGTGAAGCACCTGCCACAATTTGTTATCCTAAGAATGATTCTTCACTCCTAGTCAGAGTTTCCAACCTCCAATCCCATTTCAAAGCAAGCGTTGATTGAATGGAAGTTCTGCTACTGCAGAAATAAGATTACTTACTGAGTCTCTACCATTCTAGGGTCACAGGCTAGACCAGTGATTTTCAGGATCTTCCAGGGCATTTATCAACATGAATACTGATCAACCCCCCCCCAATAAATCTTACATAGAGATATAAATAAAATGCATGGAAAAGCCAAAATGTGATTTCAAATGCAAATGTTGAAAAAGTATTTTGGGAGAATGTAAATTTGGAGCTGAGCCCTATCATTGAAACTTTTCAGTTCTTATGTTTGTTTTCATATTTTCCCCAGTTTTGTCTCCTAGTAACGGCTGTCCTCATAGCTGCGAGTGAATGTCTATGGTAGTTCATTTCTAATGCAATATTCCTAAGCAGCTGGGGCTAGGAAATTGAATTTACAAGTTTGTTGGAATTAAATGTAAACTAAGAATAAAGAGGTTGTGCCTCCCACTAAAGGAACTAGGATTCCGTGGAGAAACAGCCGACTCCAGGTCTGCATCAGGAAATGTTCGTGGTGAACCTGGGGCATCCCGTTATGGCAGAGAGCGCGGGAGCTCTCAGAGACCCAGGAGGTCATGTTGCAAGCACACAGATGCCAGCTGGGGCAGGTTCCCATGAGCCAAAGAGGGCTGAACTGGAGAAGCAGTGAAGGTAAGGCCTACAGGGCGCCGAAACACATGAATACATAAATACCCAAGGGTTCATGGTGCTACCAAAGCATGGACGTAGAAACACCAGACCTCAATGCTGAATTGGAGCAGGGTGCCGACTCACTGTTCTGAACGTTCATGAACAAAGGGGAGCGACGAGTGTTCGTCTTCTCCTTCTTCAGTTTATCCTTTCAGAGTAAACAATTGATGGACGGAGTTCTTCCCAAAGATTTCTAATTAACATATGAAGAAGAAATGCAAAAATCACACTCTGCAACCCCTAATGAGTCCAGGCACAGTGATCAACAGATGCGTTCCCAGCTATCTGTGGGCACGTGACCGACCACCACTGTGTGGGGCCGGTCATGCAGCTGCATTCTTCCAGTTGCACAGCCAGGGTTGCAGTGTCCAAGGTGGGCCCACCCTTGTCTGGGGCCCTGGTCCTAGTGGTGCCCAGGGAGCCTGGATTCTCTTTGAGGTGTCTGCTCATCATTCCAGAGTCTGAGCTGATTTATAAGGCGACTGTCTTCCCCCAGGGCAGACGCAGAAGCGTGTCAAAGCTCTCAGGTCTCTTAAGGACCAAACCCACAAGCGACAACGGTGTCACCTCTGCCGCCTTCTATTGGTTGAAGCACTGAGTGAGCCCAGGTTCAGGAGGAGGGGAATTAGCCTCCAGCTCTCCTTGGGAATAACCCACCACCCTCTGTCCTCTGGCCAGAGCGATTCCTGCCCCTCCACAAGCAGCATGCAATTGCTGCCTCCTGTCGCTGGCCCCGCTGTGGCTTCAGTACAAGGTCCAGCATCTTGAGAGCTGAGTCAGGTCCTCAGGTGCAGCTCCTGCTGTTCTCAAGCATGTGGCCCAGGAGACCGCCCTCTTTCGCACACCTAATGCCCAGTGGCCGTCTGCAGTAGCCACCCTGTTTGAGAGAGAGCGGACTAGGGGAGCACTGGACACTCACTTTCACAGAGCAGTTCTTTTTTTTCCAAACCCTCAGACTTCTACAAAAATATTGTTTTGAAAGGAAGAGATATAGGAGACAGAGATCTTCCACTGCTGGTTCACTCTTCAGTTGTCCACAAGGGCCGGGGCTGGGCCAAGTTGAAGCCAGGAGCCAGGAACTCCATCTGGGTTTCCCATGTGGGTGGCAAGAACTCAAGTACTTAGGCCGTCATCTGCTGCTTCCCAGGCACTTTGGTAGGAAGCTGGGACATGGACCAGCACTCTGATATGAGACCTGGGAGTCTGTAGATGAACCCACTGTGCCACAATGCCCACCCCTTCCAGAAAATTCTGAATCCAGACAAAAACATATGAGCGGTTCCCATGATTCTGGGGCTAGAGGTAGGAGGAGTTGTTAGTGGTCATCTTTGGAAGCAATGTATCACAAACATTAAAGTCTTTAGGTGAAAAGTTGATGGACGGCTTATTGTTGGAGAGATTGGTCTGACACTACGTGCTCCAATACCCAGGCTTGGCAGTATTCGCAGTGGGGCAGCCGGAGTCCTGAGCCCCAGCCTGCAGGGTGACCAGAAGTACATAACATCACTTAGTAGGGTTCATGGCCCAGAGTTAATTCTGATGCATTCAAACATCCGACTTCACAACTGATTGACAGGAAACACAAGCGCTAGAGGATGAGTTACATGGCACCAAGAAGCAAGTCACCAGATGAGGAAGGCAGGACATCTTACAGGATCCGTGACCAGGAATCCTCAATGAATTCAAGGGCCTGAAGAATATACAAAAAGAAAAAAATTAAGTGACATAATGTCCAAATGCGATATATCTGGATCGTAATTCAAACAAAACAACCACCAAAACACATCTTTGAAACAACAAATTTGATGGTTGGGGTATTTGAAGATATAAGGAATTATTGTTGTTTCTATTAGGTGGCATAGTTGCCTGGTGACTATGTTAAAAAATAAAATAGTCTTTACAGGTTGGAGGTGCACATGGAACTATTTAGGGGTAAGGCTCCGTGTTGCCTGGGTTGGCTTTCACAGACACCAAACAAAATGTATGGGACTGGGTGAGGGAGAGAGCAAATGAAACACGTTGCTAATTGTGGAAGGAGGAAGCTGGGTCAGTAGGGCTTTTCTTCACTCCTGGGCACGTTTGAACATTTGTATAGTAAAAGTGAAAAAGGAATTAAGTTTCTGAATGGGAGGACTAAATTCGAGACACCCCTGGATAATGCAAGTGCCAACTCTCGGGTACAAAACCTTTGGTGGCCCCAGGAGTGACTCAGGGGCTGGCCTTGGCTTGCTTTCTGGTTCTCATCTGGTCCAGGGTAGGGGGAGGCTACACCTGGATGAGTTTATTTGATAGCTCAGACTCACTCCTTACATGTGGTCCTTTTTTTTTTTTTTTTAAACTGAAAATAATGCATTGGCTTACATAGACGCTCCTCGACTTACAGTGAGGTTGTGTTCCAGGAAGCCCAGGTAGTGCAAGATAAATCGACTGCACTTGACCTTCCTCACACCCCAACTCAGCAACATGGCGCCCTGCACAGTGCAACATTCCAGGCTCGGTTTCTACTGAATGTGGATGGCTTTTGCACTGCTGTCAAGCTGAAAACCATTAAGCTGAACCATCAGAAACTGGGTAGTGTCTGTCCATCCCTTTCACATTTCTAACTTGGATCCCAAAGTTTAAAACTCTTAGAAGAAAACGTTAAAATAAACTTCTGTGAACTTGGGTTTTGTATTGGCTTCTTAGGTATCTCATGCTAATGATTAGAAATAGAATTTTCTCCCATCTTTTTTCTGTCTGGTTGATGATTATACGTAGCCAGGCAGCCACCTTAAGTGACATTTTCTTCTTAAAGTTTTCTGATGATTTGCCGTGTTTTACAGTGGTCCTATATCCTGTATGGTGTGTTAATAGATTTGTGACAGTAATCTTGGTTTGCATTGATATTTATAAGTGTGGCTGGTCTGGAGGCTTCTGTGTTATTACCTTTGGCAGTTTCTAGACCTGGGGGAGGGGGCAGGCCTTTGGGGCAGTGGCTAGGTTGGCTAGGTTGCCACTTAGGTGGTCCACATCTCTAGGAGTGCCTGGTTTGAGTCCTTGCTCTGGTTCTGACTGAGTTTCTTGCTGGTGGCTCAGGTAGTGATAGAGTTCTGCCCTCTTGGCTTTGGTTTGGCCCAGCCCTAGCTAAAGCAGACATCTGGGGAGTGAACCAGTAGATGGAAGATCTCTCTCTCTCTCTTTGTGTGTGTGTGTGTGTGTGTGTGTGTGTGTTTTGCTTTCAAATAAAATGAAATATAAATAAATAATAACAGAATTGGGATATGTTTTTACTTGTCTACATCCAGAAAAGCTTAAAAAGATTTGGGGAGGGGCCAGCGCCATGGCTCACTTGGGTAATCCTCCGCCTGCGGCTCCAGCATCCCATATGGGCGCTGGGTTCTAGTCCCGGTTGCTCCTTTCCAGTCCAGCTCTCTGCTGTGGCCTGGGGGATGGGGGCAGTAGAGGATGGCTCAGGTGCTTGGGCCCCTGCACCCACATGGGAGACCTGGAGGAGGCACCTGGATCCTGGCTTCGGATTGGTGCAGTGTCGGCCGTAGCAGCCTTTGGGGGGTGAACCAATAGAGGGAAGACCTTTTTCTCTGTCTCTCTCTCTCTCTCACTGTCTAACTCTGTCAAATAAAAAAAAAATAAAGAAATAGATCTGGGGAGTAATTTAGTTCTCACAGGTTTAGGTCCCTGGGAATCGTCTGAGCTTTCCCCGTGTGGGTGTGGGTGTGTGCGTGATGGGTGGTGTTCTGTTTAATTGATATTTTCCTGGGAACACCATCTACTTACAACGGCCATTCCTTGAGTCTGGCACACACCTGCACCACACTCCAGCGACTGCTGCTCCTTCCCCGCGAGAGCGCCCAAGGCTGCCTCTGCTGGTAGGTCCCGTGATCCAGCTGCTCCCTGGCCCTGGGGCCCCTCCGGCCACTCCCCGCCAGTGGGTCCCCCTTGGCAGCGGGGGCCACGGGACGAGGCTGCAGACTGCTCTCTCAGCATCAGGTTTCTCTGGCCGCGAGACTCTGCGAGACATGACGGGAAGCGCTGCTGTTCCTGTTCAGGTTCATCTAGGGCACCGAGAGAGCAGGTGCCGCCATGACCTGCCACAGGCACGTGCGTGGGGTGTGAAAAGACATTTCAAAACTCAGCCTTTCCACCTTTGGTCGTGGATCTATCCTGCAGTATAAAAAAGCATTGCAGTGAGCCCCTGGGATGTTCCAGGTGACATCTGGGTGTTTGGAGAGTGGCTGGCGTTCAGCAACTCCTACTCTCATCTCCTGGGGGAGTGGTGAGGGTGCCGCCCTCTTCCCCTCACTTCCTGCCCAAGGACGGGGGCATTAGTGGGACA
Source organism: Oryctolagus cuniculus (assembly GCF_964237555.1). Lineage (NCBI taxonomy): Eukaryota > Metazoa > Chordata > Mammalia > Lagomorpha > Leporidae > Oryctolagus > Oryctolagus cuniculus. The sequence goes on along the minus strand of NC_091436.1, from coordinate 162,924,666 downwards.
CTTTATCTGGATATTTATTTATTTGAGTATTTTTATAGCATTTAAAAAATTCTCTTTAAAAATGTATTTATTTGAAAGGCACAGTGACTGAGAGAGACAGAGAGTGAGAGAGAAAGAGAGAGACGGAGAGATATCTTCCATCCATTGATTCACTCCCCAGATGTCTGCAATGACCAGGGCTGGGCCAGGAACTCCATCCACATGGGTCACAGGACCTCACGCACTTGGGCCATCCTCTGCTGTCTTCCCAGGTGCATTAGCAGGGAGCTGGATTGGAAGCAGAGCAGCCAGGACTTGAATAAGCACTCCTGTATGGGCTGCTGGTGTTGCAGGCGGTGGCTTAAAACACTGGTCCTGTCTCTGGGTATTTAATTCCCAGAACTGAGGGACATGTAGACTGATGTTTATTCCTGTCTTAAAAATCTAAAGGGTCTGAGAGCAAGGTTGGGGATGGCCTGCATGCTTAGGGCAGGGAGTCCACAGAGCGGTTGCGTGTCTTGCCTTTGATCGTTCCTGTGAGGGGGTCTTAGAGATCTGCATCTTCTGGGCTGAGCTGTGTCCCTCCTAGACTCAGCCACGGAAGCCTCGCCCCCCACGCTTCCCAGTGTGACTGTAATTAAGTGAAGGCAAGGTCACTGGGCCGGGTGCTAATCCCATCTGTCGGATGTCCTTCTAAAAAAAAGGAGATAAGGACATAGACCACACGGGGACAAGCGGGAGAGGGCGGCCACCCGCAGCCCGCAGTGGCGTAGCTGGCCTGGGGACTTACACTCAGAAGTGCGTTTTCTCGCAGTGCTGGAGGTGGAAGCCCAAGATCCAGGTGGGGACTCCGGCTGGTCTGCCCACGGCCACCTGGTCACTGTGCCCGCAGTCGGCCTTCCCTCTGGGCGTGGGGGGTGCATGGAGAGCAGGTGACTTCCTCTTCTAAGGCCGCCAGGCTGAGCGCATCGGGGCTCCGCCCTCAAAGCCACACACAGCCGTGGTAACCTCTGCAAAGGCCCTGCCTCCAGCTACAGGCACGAGGGGGCAGCACTGAGTCCATAACCCAAGGACAAGGGCCCCGGGAGAGACCAACCCTTGACCTCGGTCTCAGCCTGCAGAAATGCCGGGGAGGACCTGCCCTGCACGTCCGCTGCGAAGCCACCCCGCTGGGGCTGTCTCCCGTTGTGGGTCGGGCCGACTGGGTCTGGGCAAGGAGGCACACGGAGTGGCCGGCGTTGTGGTGGGGAGGGTTAAGCCGCTGCCTGCAGTGCCGGCATCCCATATGGGCTCCATATGGGTTCAGGTCACGGCTGCCCCACTTCTGATCCAGCTCCCTGCTGAAGTGCCTGGGAAAGCAGCAGAGGACAGCCCAAGGCTTGGGAGAGCCAGAGGAGCTCCAGGCTCCTGGCTTCAGCCTGGCCCATCCCTGGCTATTGCAGGCCTGTTTGGGGAGTGAACCAGCAGATGGAAGATCAATCTCTCTGTAGTCCTGCCTTTAAACTAAATATATAAATCTTAAGGAAAAAAAAAGGAAAGGTGAGCTTCAGCATCTGCCAAGCCCAGGCTGCTGCCAGGTCGGCCCACAGTCAGGCTAACCCAGGGACCATTCCTGCCCGGCCTTCCCCCCCACCCCCAGCAGGGTGGGGGTGGGGTGGGGGAGAGCAGGTGTGGCCCTTCCGGTTCTCCCTGCCTGGTGCCAGTAGCCAGGCTGCAGCACACTGCGCCGGCAGGAAAGTTCTGGCTTCAGTGACGGTTGGAGTTTTGCATGGCTGTGGATATCTGGTTGCTAGAATGGGTTTGTCCTGGACTTGAAGTGATCAGAGGACGTTTTATTAGCTAGGGGTGACCCAAAATCCCACGGCAGAAGTCCCAGATGTCACCTGAGGCAGTAGGGAAGAACTAAACCTGTAAAATGGTTAGCAGGGAACGAAGGAATTAGCTGTTTTATGAGTCCTGTTCATTCCACATAATGGTTACATCCGTGTCCCTCCTCCCCTGGTTAAAATTCACAGTCTGGGGCTTGTCCGGCCTCATTTTGTGGAACTCTTGCCCTTGCTTGCTAGACCACATTCACAATGGCCTTTTGCTTCAAGTTCCTGCCCCAGGACCTTTGCATGTTTCTGTTTCTGTTCTAGAATGTTCTTACTCTTTCCTTGTCTCCTTCTGGTTCACCTTGCAAGTGGTATCTCAGATGTCAGCTCCCCCGAGGGGCCTTACCCTGGCTCCTGTTGCCTCAGTTAGGTCTTTTTCTTATTATCTCATGAAACATTGTCATTTCCCTTCCTATTTTTACATAGTACAATTCTGAGTTTCAGTGTGAACATATCAGTCTCCTCCACCAAGCTGTAAGCTACATGAAGGCAGGAACAGTGTCCATTAAAAAAAAAATCCCCAATGTGTTTACACTCCCTAGGCCAGTGCCAGGCACGTCAAAGGGGCTCAGTGGCATTTTGTGAATGAATGAATCAATGTGTGGCTGAGCCAGCAGCAGAAAACAGCAGCAAACCCCCAGTGCGGGTGATGAAGGGCAAGAGGGGGGCACGTTTTCAGGCCACCCCTAAGGCAGCGTTTCTCACCCTCCACACAATTGACGTTTGGGGCCGGACCACCCTTTGTTGTGGGGCTGCCCTGGGCTCTGCCGGAGACTTAGCAGTGGCCCTGGGCTCTGCCCACCAGGTGCCAGCCCCGTGTTCACCTGGCCTCACAGCTGTCACATCCAGCACTGCCTCCTGAGGTTGCCCTCTGTCCCACTGGGGTCGGGGAGGCCCCTCATGGAGATCCATGGTTTTAGGGAGGCTGAGCTTGGGGAAGAGAGGGGGGGGTCTTTGCTTTTTTTTTTTTTAAGATTTATGTTTTTTATTTGAAAGGCAGAATGAGAGAGAGAGAGAGAGAGAGATCTTCCATTCACGGGTTTACTTTTCAGATGGCTGCAATGGCCTGGGCTGAGCCAGGAGCTCCACCCAGGTCTCCCACATGAGTGGCAGGGCCGTCTTCCACTGCCTTCCCATGTACGTACGCAGGGAGCTGGATCAGAAACGGAGCAGCTGGGACTCAAACTCGCACTTGTACGGGATGCTGGTGTCACAGGCTGTGGCTTAACCCGCTGCACCGCGATGCCAGGCCCGGTCTTTACTTTCACCTGCATGTGCTCCTATGGTGTGCACAACTTTTGCAGAGAGCAAGTATTTGTTCTGCTAAGAATCGGGGGTCCTTGGGTAGGTGTTTTCAAGTGGTTTGGGGGTGCCGTTGGTGCTGGGGGATTCGTGAGGGGCCTGGAAGAGGGGAGGTCGAGGCAGAGCAGGGCCAGCAAGGAGAGGGGTGAGAAAAACAGAAATAACTTAGTGACTGTGGTCGTAAAGATTCCTCACTTTTCCTAACTGTAGAATCCCACAGAGAGACCATTCTCGATTTGCTAAGAAAAGATTCCCAGAGTTCACCAGTCCTGCAGCACTTGGCCTTGCACACCCGAGGAGCCAGCTGCATAATTTTTCTAGGGCCACGGCCTGGGGAGGCTTCAGCTCTGGAACTCCTACTGTCTGTCAGTCCTGGAGGCTGGGGATGGAATCTCTGGTGTCAGGGCGGCTGGCTCCCCAGGGCCTCTCCCTGTGTGCTTGTCCTCACGTGCTCTCCCTTTATGTGTGTGTGTGTGTCTGTCTGTGTGTCTGTCCTCATCTCCTCTCCTTAGGAGGACACCAGTCGCTGGGTTAGAGCCCATTCCCACGACCTCACTTTAACTCACTGAGCTTTTTAAAGACTATCCCAACAGGGTCCCACTCTTCGCTCCCTGGGGTTGGGGCTCCAACGTTTGAATTTGGTTGTGGGAGGGGGCATGGGGAGACCCAATTCTGCCCGAAGCGCTAGTGACCAGGTCAGACGGGCTGTACAGCCACGTGGTTGCCTACAACCCATCCTCCCCAGCTCCATCCTGAGACAGAACCCCCGCAGGCAGCCCCTGGTCCTGGAGGCCACAGTCAGCCCGTCCCCACCACCCTCCTCTCCTCACCCCTGGAAATCGCATGCACCCGTGGACTGACCTCTCCTCTTCCACGCTGGGTGTCCCTGCCGTATTTGAATCCTCTCGGGGGCCACTCCTACTTCTGCCACCTTGAATGTTCACAGGGGCCAGCAGCCTGAGAGTCCAAAGTCACAGGATGCACAGGGACTGTCCCGTAAGTGTCACGCTGTCCTGTCGCGTAGGTGAATGAGGGCGGGCCCCGTTAGAAACTGCAGCCCCGTCGTGTCGTGAGACAGCGTGCCCGCGTGCCAGCTCACGGACGCGGTCATTGCTAATGCAACGGCATCTCTATTAAAGACATATATAGAAAGGTAAAAATAGGGCCAAGTGTTTTCTAAATAGCTCTGGCTCAGGGCGAAGTGGTAAAAGAAATGTTAGGTCTTTTTAAGGCAAAATAAAGCGGGGCTTCATCAGCTGGAGCCGCCCTTGCCCCTCCATCCAGGGACAAACAAGAAATGACCAAGTGAAGAAAATGAAGACGCTATTCGGGCCGGGACGCCTCAGAAATAGGCCTGGGCTCTCTGAGACGCCTTCTTCCCGAGTCGAAGCCTTGTGGTTTTTGGGCAGGAGGTAATTTCTGGCTGGTTGTGATTTGAAGGAGCCGGCCCACGGCTCAACCTTGGTGAAATTGGAACAAGATGTCACTCGTGGTCTTGCTGCCACAGTAGGCACTTGAAAACAGATTCTCGTCAGATGGACGGGTTGGGGGCCGTCCTGGGGGACCCTCGTCAGTTTCCATGGCCAGAAATGACACCACCCTCTGTCACTGCATTTCCAAGGGCCCCGGACCACATGCAGAGCGTGAGCTGTTGTGGGTGTTTTTTTTAAAAAAAAAATTTTTTTTTTTAATCTCAAGCCATGAAAGCAATGGCAAAGAATTTTTCATAAAAACAAGTGACAAATTTCACTCAAGTTCCTGACACATAAAAGGAAAATTTTAGTTTTTGCTTTGAAGCGAAGCAGAAAGACATAGTTCTGTCCTGCAAAGGCGATGATGCGTCCCCTCCCAGAAATCTAGGAAATTATACATACTGTGCCCTCTGTTTATAAGAATATGAATAACGTGATTGTGTGCACGGGGTCAGCCACAGTTCAGATGAGAATTTCTGCCGCTGGGGCCGGCATAAAGACAGGAAAAGCTGTGTTAACCCCTCAGGATCCCGACCCAGATGCCTTCCCGTAGAGAAGCACTTAGACTGGGAGCTTCATGAAGCCAGGAACCAGCTCTGCAAGAGCTCCAGGGCTGGTCCCAGGGGCTGGCGCATAGTAGGTGCTCACGCAAGTGGAAGGAGTGCCGTGGTTTGAACGCGGCTTGAGCACGCCCCTGGCAGGCTTCTGCCCTGAGATTTAGCCCCCACTGTGTAGCAGGCGCCGGTGTTCCCAGGTGGGCCTCTGGAGGTGACTAGGGTTAGATGAGGGTTAGAATCTGGGGGAGCTTTCTACAAGAGGGAGAAGGGCTCATGCTGCGGCGCAGTGGGTTAAACCACCGCTGTGGTCTGACATCCCATATGAGCACCAGTTCGAGTCCCGGCTGCTCTACTTCTGATCCAGCTCCCTGGGAACGCGCCTGGGAAAGCAGTGAATGGTGGATGGCCCAAGTGCGTGGGCCCCTGCCGCCCACGTGGGAGACTTGGATGAAGTTCCAGGCTGCTGGCTTTGGCTTGGCTCAGTCCTAGCCATTGCAGCCATTTGAGGAATAAGCCAGCAGATAGAAGATAGAAGTTACATCTCTCTGTAACTGCCTTTCAAGGAAATAAATAAATCTTAAAAAAAAAAAAAAAAACACCCAGAGATCAGAGAGATTTAATACACACACACACACACACACACACACGCTCACAAACACTCTCCCTGAACCTTGGACCCAGAACTGTGGGCGCTCTTTTCTTGTATTGCCCTTCCTTCCTCCCTCCCTCCCTCCCTCTCTCTTTCTTTCTATTTTTCTTAATTTCTCTTTTTCTTTCTAAGGTTTATTTAATTAAAAGGCAGTTGCAGAAAGATACAGATTGGTTCATTTCCCAAATAGCCACAACAGCCAGGCCTGGGCCAGGCTGAAGCCAGGAGCTTCTTCCTGGTCTCCCACGTGGGTAGCAGGGGCCCAAGCACTTAGGCCATCTTCTGCTACTTTCCCAGGCACGTTAGCAGGGAGCTGGATCAGAAGCGGAGCAGCTGGGATTCGAACCGGCACCCATAGGGGATGCCAGCATTGCTGGTTGTGCTTTAACCTGCTGCCCCACAACACCAGCCCCAGCTGCATTGTTCTGAATCCTCCACGTACTGCACCATTGATTACTGTCAATGCACTCCGAGTCCAGCCCTGTCTCCTGGGCTGACTGTGTGTAGCAGCCACCCCGCGACACTACCCTATGGGAAGTGACTTTGGCGCATGCTCTCCGTGGTCTCCCCAAAGGGCTCACATATGGTCGTAAGACCAATCAACCTGAGCCACCGGAGTCGCAGCGGCAGTACTGGGGAGGACATCAGGCTAGGCTGAGGGGTGTCTGGAGGGAACTCCTGGCGGTGTGATTGACCCCAGGCAGCCTCCAGCTGAGATCCACTGAGCTGTCAGTGCTAGGAAAACCCGTGGGAGGGAGGAAGAGCCTACAGGGGAGGGGAGGGGATGCCCGGCTGGGGCCAGAGCAGCCCCAGGGTGTGGAGGGCAGGGTGGGGGTGTTTTGGAAGCCAGCCGGGGCCCCGCCCTGGCTGACCGGCAAGTGGGAGGAGGGTGGGGCCCGAAGGAGGTTTGTTTATAAGCACCTCTGGCCTTTATAAAGCACCAGCGGATGGCGCCACGTCCTTGGCTTCTGGTTGAAATCCCCTGTGAGTCATGGGGCCATTCCAGCCACCTGCAGCCTCTGATCTGGAACTGGGGTGGGGGTGGGGGGACAGGAATCCAGCTGTGGTCTGGGCCAGATGTGGGCTGATTACTTAACAGTTCTGTGTTCTCTTGGGGGTAATAAGACTCGCCCCGTGCAATGCTTGTGAGAATCCAAATGAATCCAAGGCGAGGAGTGTTTAGAATTATGCCTGGACCAATGCAATGGGCACACCTAAGCAATGACAGGGTCCACCCCAGGCTCACCCAGGCCCAGCCACCCAGGTAGGAGACTGTTCCCTGTCGAGCTCTCTTGGTCACTGGTAGGTACACGATACATCCACCTGCGTTTAGACTGAGGCTTCAGAGAGGACCTGGCGCCTTCCCGGTCTACTTAGGAGTCTAGGGTAGGGAGAGGAAGTAGCAAATCTTTGAAGGCATGGATGTCGGCTATCCTCACATCTGCTAAAGACCTATTATGTGCTGGACCCTGTGCTTGGGTTAGAAAAATGAGTAAGACAGGACCCCTGCCCTTGGGGACTTTACAGTCTGACTAAGGGAACGTAAATATGATCTGTTAGACACTGTAACAGCATGCAACAAAAAGCACCGAGGAGGGACAATGGTCAAAATCTGACAGCTGAAGATATCTTCCTGAGGAAGGGGGACATCTTTGCTGAGCCCCCAAAGACCAGTAGATGCTGGCCAGGATGGTGACCTTGGACTTGTCAGCTTAATGCAGCTAACATTTATTTTATTTATTTGAAAGGCAGAGTTACAGAAAGAGAACAGGAAAGGGAGGGAGGGAGAGAGAGAGAATATGAGAGAATCAGTCTTTCACTGGTCCACTTCCCAAATGGCTGTAATGGCCAGGGCTGGGCCAGGCAGCAGCCAGACTGGAGTTTTATCTGGGTCTCCCACATTGGCGGTGGGACCCAAGCACTCGGGCCATCTTCTGCTGCCTTCCAGGTGTATTAGCAGGGAGCTGTATCAGAAGTGGAGCAGCTGGGACTTGGACCTGTGCTTCTATATGGATGCAGGTGCACCATAGAACTACATTTCCCAGAATTCCCTTCCCTGCCTGGTTCTGGGTTCAGACTGACTCCAGGAGAAATTCCTCAGAGGTCTGGAAGGTGGGAAGGAAGCAGATTTCAGTGCCGCAAAGGATTTTTTGTGTACCTCATACGCTGGTCAGATGATTTTCTTTGGATCTTGAGAAGCAGGCTTGTCCCAGGGATCTAGCATCTTCTATCTTGGGATACTGCGATCTTGAATGTGTGGCCCAGGAGATTGCCAAGAAAGGTGCATGTCTGTAGACAATCCCGCTGCTCGGGTTGGGGCTGTCAGGGGGCACTGGCCGGGGTGAAGGTAGCTGGTGTTACTTCTGACAACTCCCTGTGAGTCAGTCACACAGGAGGCTGGCAATAGGGGCCCAGAAGAGGCAAACAAAATTGGATTCATCACCTACATAGCCTTGTGTCTATCACATTTGCTGGCTTGGAAGCATCGGTGTATGCCCAGCCCTGGGACACAGCAGCCTTGTTGGCGCACAGTGCAGATGTGGTGTCTTGCCATTTCATGGTGTAGCTCTTCTGTTCCTATTTACACACTTTTATGTAGCCAAAGACCAAAAAGTAAGAATTCAGACATTTTTAAAGAATTACTTTATTTATTCGAAAGGCAGAATGGTGGAGAGAGGGAGGGAGAGAGAAAGAGGTCTTTCATCTACCGCTTCGCTCCCCAAATGCTTGTGAACAGCCAAGGCTGGTCCAGGCTGAAACCAAGACGCAGGAGGTCCATTCTGCTCTCCATCATGGGTGATGGGGCCCACACACTTGGACCATCATTTGCAGCCTTCCCGGACACATTAGCAGGAAGCTGGATTGGAAGCGGAGCAGCCAGGACTCAGACCACAAAGCCGGGCCCCAGTAAGAACTCCCAAGTTTTACATCACAACCAAATCCAGTCGCAGGCACTCCTTGCCTTCAGCGGGGTTATGTCCTGTTCTGGTTTGGACAGGACTTGGCTCCCCACACCCCAGGTCTTAGGTTAACGGTGAATGGATTGAAGGATTATCGTTGGAGACTTAGAGGTGATCTAATTCTGGCATCTGGAAGACGGGCCTGGTGGGAGGTCTTTAGGTCACGGGGGAAGGCTCTGGAAGGTGCTTCCTGGGTCCCCCACTGATCCTCCATCCCTGGGTTTTGCCTTCAGATGCTAGATTAAAGGGACCACTGATCCTGCGGTCTTCAAACCGTGAGCTGAAATAAACCTCCTTCCTTCCTAAGGCGCTCCTTCTACGTCTTTCAGATAAAGTCGTGAAAAGCTGACTAATCCTGAAAATTGGTGCCAGAGATGTGGGGTCGTTACCACGAACTATATATGAAGACGTGGTGGGCGGAGGCTTTGGAACTGGTTTGCAGGAAAAGTTGGAAGAGTGTGGAGGAGCAGGCTGGGGAGAGCCTGGAATGCTGGGAGCAGACTTACAGGTGATTCTGATGAGGGCTTAGAGGACCGGACGCTGGCAGAAAAGTAGGCGCTAAAGGCCGCGCTGGAAACGAGAGTTCTGTTGGGAAGTGGGCTAAAGCCCACCTTTGCTACATTACGCCAAAAAGCTGGCCTCTGTGTGTGTGTGTGTGTGTGTGTGTGTGTGTGTGTGTGTGTCTGTGTCCTGAGACTTGGCGGGAGGCTGAACTTGCAGGTGATGAACTGGTTTGTTTGGTGCAGATTTCAAGAAGGCCTAGTGTTCAGGCTGCAGCGTGGGCGTTTCTGGTTGCTGTTAGCAAGTTCTACAGTGAGAATAGGGAGCAGAAAGGAGCAGAGATTTGGGAAATTTCCAGGCTGGCTGGGGAAGGAACAAAGAAAAAGCTTATTCTACACAGGAGAGTGAGACAGAGAAAAGCATTTGCTAAGAAGACTAGCACTAGTAAGACAGGGCCGTGTGCCAACAGACAGAGCACCGGGAGAGAGACTCCCAAGGCGTTGCAAAGATCTTCCAGGCTGCCCCTCCCATCACACAACCAGAGGTCTGGACGGAAAGGGTTGCTTCCTGGAACCCCAGGGCCAGCTCTGGAGTCCGGTTTTGCAGCAAAATCCTCAGAGGCCATTGCAGCCCTGACTCAGGCTGGGGGCAGCAGCGGGGTGTGTGTGTGTGTGTGTGTGTGTGTGTGTCCAGGTTTGGCTGCTGTTGGGCAGCAGACCTTGTGCACATGTTGTTGACTTTGTTGTTGTGCAGAGCACACGCAAGAGCTGTGGCTCATGGCAGCATCCGCTGGGATTTCAAAGGAAAGCCTGGGAGGTCAGGAAGAGCTGTACTTGCAGGGTTGGAGCCCCTGCAAGGAGCGATGTGTAGTGACGCGATGAGAGTGGGCTGGGATGGGGCCACAGAAAAGTAGGGGTGTCGGCAACATGACGCACTCATGGAGGAAACCTGCAAGCAGTGTGCCCGGCAAGCCTCGGAAGGCCACAGGCATCAGTAGGCACCTCGGAGAACAAGCACATGGCCAGAGACCAACAGAACCATGAGGCATGCGGGCTGCCACCTGGGTTTCAAAGGTTGTGGACAAAGTGGGGGTCCAGGCAGGGCTTGTGGCAGGGGTGGGGTCAGTGCAGAAAGCCTCCACTAGGGCACTGCCAAGTGGAAATGTGGAGCTAGAGCTGCCGCAGGGTTCCTACCTGGCCGCAGCCTCGTGGAGCTGCAGAGTTGAGACTCCGACCTGTGGGAACTGAAGCATGGGCTGTAGGCGCACAGCTGTCCAAGCAGGGGAGGGCCAGGATGCCGGACGTGGAACTTGAGGATCTAGTGTTTGTCCTGTTTTTCAATCTTGGCTGGACTCAAATAAGCCTTCCCATTTCTCTGTCTCCCAGGTTTGGAATGAAAGTACGTACCCCACGCCTGCCCCGCCATTGTATCTTGGAAGTAAATGATTTGCACAGAGGTTCACTGCTAAGGGGGTTTGTCTTAAAGCTCAGAGGAGACTTCAGCCTTTGGGCTTTTGAATTAATGTTGGACTGAGTTAAGACCCCGGGACTTCGGAGATGGAGTGGTTGTGTGTTGTATGTGTGAAGGACATGGGTTTTAGGGAGCTGGGGCAGAGTGTACGGTTCAAACAGGATCTGGCTCCTCAAACTCATGCAGGTGGTTGAACTCCAAAGCCTTATGTTCATGGTTAATAGTTGATGGATCCATGGATTAAGAGTAGAGACTTGATCTAATTATAGCATCAGGGAGGGCCTACTGAGAGGTTTTTAGGACATTAGGGGGTTTTCCTTTGAAGGTAGTACTATTTTTTAAAAATAATATATCATTAATATATATTATATAATTATATATTACACATAATATATAATTAGTTATATATTATTAAATATACATTTAATAATATATATTTGGAAGGTAGAGCAATGTGTGGGGGGAGACAGAGAGAGGGAGAGGGAGAAGGAGAGAGAGAGGGAGAGAGGGAGAGAGAAAGGTCTTCCATCTGCCAGTTTACTCCCCTAGATGGCTGCAACAGCCCGTTCTGGGCCAAGCTGAAGCCAGACTCCAGGAGCTCCATCCTGGTCTCCCACACGGGCGGCGGGGACCCAAGCGCTTGGTCCATCTCCTGCTGCATCCCCAGGCACATTAGCAGGGAGCTGGATTGGAAGCAGAGTGGTTGAAACTCCAACTGGCACTCTGAGATGGTATGCTGGCATTGCATTAACCCACCAGCTTACCACACTGGCCCCTGGAAGCTAATACTCTTGAGAAGTTTGGCTGTATAAACCAGGCCTGCTTCTTCTCTCTCTCCACTTCCTGCATTGCCATGTGCTTATCCCTCCACTATTCTCTGGCCTCACCAGCTGCCTGAACTAACGGGGCTGCCCAGTCTTGAACTGTGAACCTTTGAATTGTAAGCCAAAATAAACCCTCTTCCCTCCTAAGTTGCTGCTCTAAGATAGTTAAAGTCATGAAAAGCTGGCTAATACACATCCCCAAAAATCCATCCTTAATGGAAAACAGCGAAAGTGGAAAATACACTGAATCCACTTGGTCTTTGACATGTCCTGGCTCAGCAGCACACTGCACTGCGGAGCACATGACCGTGGGGTTGACTGGGGGCTGCACTCGCTGCCATTGGCCAGCATCATGGGAGAGAATTAGGTGCACAGCACCAGCCTGGGAAAAGATCAGAATTCAAAATCTGGGATTGTGGCATAGCAGATAAAGCCGCTGCCCTGTGACACTGGCGTCCCAATATAGGTGACCATTCGAGTCCCGGCTGCTCCACTTCTGATCCAACTCCCTGCCAATGACCTGGAAAAAGCAGCTGAAGATGGCCCAAGTGTTTGGACCCCTGCCACCCGTGTGGGAGGCCTGGGTGGAGTCTGGTTTCAACCTAGTCCTATCCTGGCTATTGCAGCCATCTGGGGAGTGAACCAGTAGTCAAAAGATCTCTCTCTCTGTCTGTCTGTCTGTCTTTCTCTCTCTCTATGTAACTTTGACTTTCAAATAAAATAAATAAATCTTTTAAAAAATCTGAAGAGCAGTTTCTAATGAATGGGTATTACAATTGTACTATTTCGAGGTAAAAAAATCCTGAGTTGAACTATTATAAACTGTACTTTTCTCCTTTTATCTGCACTGGCTGGCTCTAGCTTAATAAGCAATCTTTAAATGGAAGCAAGTATCCTCAAAGAGTCTCTCTCTAGAACACTCTTCTTTTGTGTCCTGGAATGAATACCTGGACACCAGGATTGTTTGGGTTACAGAATTTTAGCTGCTAAAAGTGTAGAGTGATTCTTTTTGTGATTATGCAAATGTAGAGGACAAATAAGCTACTATTTCTGCTTGTCTCGAGTTCCTATAGTCACGCCGATTTATAGAGAGGCTGCTACGGGCAGGATGTCAGTGTTGCTTTGATTTACGGCTCGGAACATGTTCTCCCATAGCAGCGATTATCTGTCCCTGACAGAGAACCATGAATCTTGCACTGTTGAGGCACAGGATGGACTAGGTAGGTGAAATTGAACCATTTACTACATTAACTGTTGGAATTGTTGTAGTACAGATTCCAGGCACGAGACTTAACATTCGAAAAAAGGCCCGTTCTTTCCAATATTCGAAAGGCTCCAATGATACATTTTCATGTTGTAATATCGTCAAGGTCAAAATGATGATATGGAGTGCTTTGAAACTCTAAGCTCTCCCACAAAAGATCACCATGTTTTAATTTTCTGGTAGGGAACCTCAGGGTGAGCCTATGATATTGTGATGGTTAATTTCACGAGTTGATTTGGTGAGGCCACGGGACCCAGGTAATTTGCTCAAGCACCGGTCTATTTTTTTTTTTTTTTTTTTTGACAGGCAGAGTGGACAGTGAGAGAGAGAGAGACAGACAGAGAGAAAGGTCTTCCTTTGCTGTTGGTTCACCCTCCAATGGCCGCTGCAGCGGGCGCACTGTGCTGATCCGACAGCAGGAGCCAGGTGCTTCTCCTGGTCTTCCATGGGGTGCAGGGCCCAAGCACTTGGGCCATCCTCCACTGCACTCCCGGGCCACAGCAGAGAGCTGGCCTGGGAGAGGAGCAACCAGGACAGAATCCGGTGCCCCAACCGGGACTAGAACCCGGTGTGCTGGCGCTGCAAGGCAGAGGATTAGCCTAGTGAGCCACAGCGCCAGCCCAAGCACCGGTCTAGATGTTGCTTTGAAAGTGTTTTCCAGTTGAGATGAAACTGAAGTCTGTAGCCTGATGAATTTTAGGCAGCTGACCCTCCGAGAGGTGAGCGGGCCTCTTCGGGTCAGGTCAGCCCTTTGGAGAAAAGGCTGAGGTCCCCCAGGGAAGGATTTTTGCTTCCAGAAAGTTCAAGGTGAGCAACATCAGCTCTTTCCTGCATCTCCGACCTGCCCAACCGCCCTGCAGATCTAAGAATTGCCAGCCCTCATAATCATGTGACAATTCCCTAAAATGAACCTGTCTTCATCTGCCCATCTGTCTGCCCACCTACCCCTCCATCCATCCGCCTCTGTCATATACCTATCTACCTATAGCCTATTGGTTCTGTTTCTCTGGAGAATCCTGGCGAACACAGACATCTTTTCCAAGCAAAGGAAACAGGTATTTACTATTTTGTACCTAAACTATGTAAATTACGTACCTCCAACATTTTCCTTCAAAAACACAGATCCATTAAGACGTCGGATGTTTCCTATTCATTCACCTTCAGCCATCTGCAGCCTTTCCCAGTTTTCTAAAAATCCCTCCCTCGGTCTCCTCACTCAGCCGTCTCTGCCTGAGGGCAGAGCAGCCCACACACTCCCACGAGGGAGAATCCACCATCGAGGCCCAAAGTCAGGGCGGTTCAACCTCGAGCCTATGGAAAGTGTTAGTCGCACTTCCTCTCCACTCTTATTTTGCCTCTGATAAGCAATTAGACTGTTAGGCACGCATTCGATACATCCCCAGAAACAAAGAAAGCAGGCACTAAGGAATATTAAATAGCATTTAGGCGCCAAGCCAGTGGAAGAAATGAAAATGTGAAATATGACTGAGACTGTCTCTGACCCACCCCTCTCCACCCAGGCTTGGCTGGAGTTCTGACACTCCATGATGTTCCACGCTCGGAATATAGTTGGGTATTTGAGCACCAGGAGTGCTCAGAGAATAAAATGTCAGCTTGATGAAAGCGATTCGTCTTACATGGGCTGTTGCCCCCTGCATGATGTACACGAAGAAACCAGCCTGCAGAGAGCTCAGGCTACTGATGGCACAGTCTTGTGTTCCATCCCAAAGTCAAAGGGAAGCAAAAGGGAGAGACACTGCACAACTACACGTGTGGCCTTAAACAGCTTTGTGGAAAATGTGCAATATGAAAAACTAGGCCTACATTTCAAAAGCTTTTGAAAAACACAACATATCTTTTATTTCCATTTTCCATGTATGTTTTGAAGTGCTTTCTAACCTGTAACAGGTTAATTTCCACATGTCTGAGGCAGGATACTTGTTAAGAAACACCTCTTTCTCTTCCTTATTATGTTAGAAGACTGTGAATTTGAAAAGATGAACAAGGAAGCCGGCGCTGCGGCTCACTAGGCTAATCCTCTGCCTAGCGGCGCCGGCACACCGGGTTCTAGTCCCGGTTGGGGCACCGGATTCTGTCCCGGTTGCCCCTCTTCCAGGCCAGCTCTCTGCTGTGGCCAGGGAGTGCAGTGGAGGATGGCCCAAGTACTTGGGCCCTGCACCCCATGGGAGACCAGGAGGAAGCACCTGGCTCCTGCCATCGGATCAGCGCGGTGCGCCGGCTGCAGCACGCTGGCCGTGGCGGCCATTGGAGGGCGAACCAACGGCAAAGGAAGATCTTTCTCTCTGTCTCTCTCTCTCTCACTGTCCACTCTGCCTGTCAAAAAAAAAAAAAAAAAAAAAAAAAAAAGATGAACAAGGAAGTTTGGTTGGGGCCGGACCTGTGTTAGGTGTAAAAATCACTCTTTTTTGTTTTCATATTTGTGGGCATGTCTCTCTATCGTTTTCTGTTGGTGTTGTCCTCACACACTACGAAGTTCTGCTCTTCAATGAGTAAACTTTTTTTTTTAAGAATTATTTATTTGAATATAAGAGAGGGAGAGACAGAGAGAGAGAGAGAGAGAGACAGAGAGAGACAGAGAGAGATCTTCTATCTGCTGGTTCACTCCTCTGATGGCCCCAACAGCCAGGACTGAGCCAGGCTGAAGTCAGGAGCCAGGAGCTTTTTCTGGGCCTCCCTCGTGGGTACAGGGGCCCAAACACTTGGGTCATCCGCTGCTGATTTCCCCAGGCCATTAGTAGGGAGCTGGACTGGAAGTGCAGTGGCCGTTTCATAAGCTGGCGCCCATCTGGGATGCCAGAGTCACAGGTGGAGGTCTTCCCCGCTCTCCACAATGCCAGCCCCTTAAAATCACTCTGGTGTGTTCTCCTTTTCTTTGTTTCTTTTGGAAGTTAGGAAGACAGTGAATGCCTTCTAGGTTTAAATGCCCCATCATAAACCTCTCGATGGTAGAAACATGAGCCCTATTTCTTATCCACTATTTCTCATCCACATTCAAGACAAAAGCTACAGAGAACAGCAGCTGTGGCTGGGGCTGAACTTAGAGAAGCTAAAACAGAATAGACAGCAATATGCATGTTGGTTTACAGCTAAGACTTTTATTTCAGAAAGTGCAGATAACACAGTGAAGAGAATAGAAGTGAGACTTGTGTGGGGAAGAGCACAGATATTGGTTGGAAACGGGGGAACAAGGATCATTTTGATCCATCCAGCCTTGCCGTGGGGGATCTTGGTGGAATGAGATTCTACTTTCTGCTTTTCTAAAGACAGCAACGAAGAGGTCGTTGGAAGGCCTCTTCTCTCTCTGCCTCTCCTCTCTCTGTGTGACTCTGACTTTCAACTTACAACTATGAGGTTGTAAGGCAGGGGATAGTCATGGTCCTGGGTCATCCCTGTCCCCCCTGAATATTTACCACAGAGCCTGGGACCCAGGAGGCTCTCTCTAGATGATGAGAAGTCAAACAGTTTTTCATTTTTCTCAATTGCTAGTTTAAAATCAGCCCATCAATATTGTGCCTTACTATGTAATAGGTTGGCCAGAGTTAAATCCTAGAGAGCTCACGCTCAGCTTCAGGATTTCGTCTGTGGTTGGGTGCCCTTGGGTGAGTCAATGATCCCCTGTGGCCTCAGTGACAAAGGCCCACTGCATGGTCTTCAAATGTCCCCTGGCATTGGTGTTCTGATTCTGTGAAACTGGCCTCAGGGAACGCAAAGCTTAAGCCACATGAACTGTACCTTTCAGATCAGTTTGGTTCAACCACAAATATTCCAGCAGATATTTATTAAGTACCTACTGTGTACAAAACCTTCCTTCAGCTGCATGAGGTATGTGAGTGTGAAGGCTTGTGTTTGCCCATGTCCTCAAGGACCCTACACTCAGGAGGGGTGGGCAGTGGCACATGGAGTAAGTTCTAGAAGGTTCTAGAACTCTTCAGGGGAAGTGCTGTACTCTCCATATGGGGACGGTGATATTCCCAGCCCTGGGCGGCTGCGGGCTGAGAGGAAATTAGAACGGAGGTTCAAAGGGGAGGTTCAAAGCTCTCCCTTGTCAGCAGAGCCGGAGGAGAGCGCCACCACGGAGGGAAACTGTGTTCTGGGAAGAGCTTCGTCCCTCCAGGGTTCAAGTGCAGGAGGCTGGGTCCTTAAAGAGGCCACGATGACCTGGTAGAACCTCTAACTGGTGGGGCCTGGCAGGAAGTCATTAGGGCACAGAGGGATTATTGCTGGCCTCTTGGGGCTAGGTCAGGTCTCTTGGGACTGGATTGATTGCCTGGCACCACCACCTTCTGTCTCACTCCCACCACACACATTGCTGCCATGTGATGCCATCCACCAAGATACGGTGTGGCATGTGGCCATCACCAGAGGCAGCCAGCTGAGTTGGGCTCCAGAACCAGGAGCCCAAAGCAACCTCTTTCCTTGGTGAAGGGCCCAGCCTTGGGCACTTAAGTTACAGCAGTGCAAAATGGGGTAAGGCATGTAGGACTGCAGGGCAGGCACAGAGGAGCAGGGGAGGTCATGGTCAGTGGAGATGGTTTGCAGAGACTTGAACAGACGACTGGGCTCTCACTGACTCAACCTTTCTGAGCAAGGGCGTGAGAGGATGGCTGTGTGGCAGGTCAATCAGCCCAGATGGAGGGAGAAGCCGAGGGACACACCCGAGCAGTCAGACAGACCTCGGGGGTAGCTGGGCATCAGACGGCTCTTTGCTGACTCTTGACCTAGGTCAGCCATTTGGTCACGCTATAAAAACGGCGTATGTAGATAAATGGGGTGGTGGGAAGTCGCTGGTACCCAGACTCCGTGCTTCCGCAGGCTCTTGCTGGTGTTGCTGGGGTCTGTCCTGGAGTAGTTTTCCAAGCCTGTTGCTGACACAGCCCACGGTGGGGAAATTTGGCCTCCCGTTTCTGGCCGTGCTGGCTGTCTAGCAGCTGCTTGGTAGGTGTCTGGGTGATGCGGCTCTAAAGGGTGTGCCTGGTGATGCCCCTGGTTTCTTCCCTGCTAGGAGGTATCACGTCAGAAGGCAGTGTTGGAAACGGGAGAGCTGGGCCTCTCTCTGGCTGTTGCTGCTTTTCAAAGTCTTGGTTAGCTTCAATGGTGAAACAAAGCCGGGGGTCGGGGGAGCAGTCAAAATATCTGTTCTGGGGCCAGCGCTGTGGTGTAGCCCGTAAAGCCGCTGCCTGCGGTGCTGGAATCCCATACCAGTGCCGGTTCAAGTCCCGGCTGCTCCACTTCCGATTCAGCTCTCTGCTATGGCCTGGGAAAGCAGTAGAAGATGGCCCAAGTCCTCGGGCCCCTGCGTCCACGTGGGAAGACCCGGAGGAAGCTCCTGGCTCCTGACTTCCTGTCAGTGCATCTCTGGCTGTTGCAGCCAATTGGAGAGTGAACCACCAGATGGAAGACCTCTCTCTCGCTCTCTCTCTCTCTCTCTCTCTCTGCCTCTCCTCTCTCTGTGTAACTCTGACTTTCAAATAAATAAATAAATAAATAAATCTTTAAAAAAACAAAAACCCAAAAAAGAAATACCCCTATTTTTTGTTCATCCTAATGGTGAGCATTAAATGATCGTTGCTATTAGACCAGGAAGATAAAGCTGTTTTCTTCTTTTTAACCTGCCTGCTTATTTTTCTTATTTCTTATTTTAAAAAATGTGTTTGTTATTTTGAATTTGTTTATTTATTTAGAGAGATGAGGAGAGAGAGAGAGAGAGAGAGAGAGCAAGCTCCCACTTACTGGTGCACTCCCAAGTGCCCACAATAGCTAGGGCTGGGCCTGGCCAAAACTAGGGTCTGGGAACTCAACTCAGGTCTCCCATGAGGGTGCCAGGACCCAACCACCTGACCCATCACCTTCCGTCTCCAGCGTATGTATAACTAGGATGTTGGAATTCAGAATAGCTGGAACTTGAACCCAGGCACTCCAGTTTGGGATGTGGGCAGCCCAAGCAGTGGCTTAACCACTAGACCAAACATCTCCCATTTCATTACTTTCATTGTACACACTGATGGGGTACAGGGGATGACTGACTACGTGCATTAAATGTGTGAAGGTCAAATTAGATTAGTTAGTGTCTCATCTCCTGAAACATTTTCTTTCTTTTTTAAAAAAGATTTAGTTATTTATTTGAAAGTCAGAGTTACACAGAGATAGGAGAGGCAGAGAGAGAGAGAGAGAGAGAGAGAGAGAGAGAGAGAGGTCTTCCTTCCATTGGTTCACTCCCTAATTGGCCACAATGCCTGGAGCTGCGCTGATCCGAAGCCAGGAGCCAGGAGCTTCTTCTGGGTCTCCCACACAGGTGCAGGGGCCCAAGGACTTGGGCCATCTTCCACTGCTTTCCCAGGCCATCGCAGAGAGCTGGATCAGAAGTGGAGCAGCCAGGTCTTGAACTGGTGCCCATATGGGATACTGGCGTTTCAGGCCAGGGTGTTAACCCACTGCACCACAGCGCCGGCCCCATGAAACATTTTCTTAAAAGCTTTTGATTAATACTAGGTAACTGAACATATTTGTGACACCTCAACAAATGTACGCAGTGTATGAGCACATTGGGGTGACTAACGTTTCCCTCTCCTTCACTATGGGAACCTTCAAGCTCTCCTACTCGCTCGGAAAATGTCCAGTGGGTCATTGTGAGCGCGAGTCACCCACTGTGCAGTAGAACAGCTGCAGCAGAGTTCCTGCCGTTTAGCTGAGTGTTGGCACGCATCAGCCAGCCTCCCTGTCCCGCTCCCCTTTATGAGCAACTCCTAGCATTTTGTGTGCACCCTCGACATGGAAACCCCAGACATTCACACAACAAGGGGACAGGAACAGCCATCCTAGGTGAGAGGGCGGGGCCTCGTGCTGCCTCACGCTGGCTGCTGATTTGGGATGCTCTCTGGAAACCAAGGGCGGTTATGGGAGGTCGAAAGCCTCTTCACTCCTGGGCGCAGGGCTCGCCACCCGCTCACCCGTCTCCCTAACTCCCTTCTCCCTTTCTAGTCTGGTTTCCAGGCCATTGACCCCCTGAAGCCTTTTCTCGTTTTGCTGCTCTCTTAGGATTTTTCGTCTCTTGGCTGCCTTTGGCAAGGACTCTGCACACGCGTTTGCGTGTGTATGAAAGGTTTCTTGCTGTGCCTTTTCTTCATGAGCTTGCCCTTCTGCAGATTAAACAATGGGTCGTTCATGCTCTGGTCTGGGATGCTTGGCTGCCTGACACACACGCCAGAACAGATGTTTTCAGGCAAGTAGAACTGTCAGAGTTAATTTGGCTTTGTTTGCAACTGCTCTTTTAATGACATTTGGATTTTTTCAACTTGCACTCTCCCTCACTTGTGGCATTTTATTATTTGGAAATACAATATTCACTACATAGTAGAATTATATGCTGTTCCCCTGTGGTTGGTATCTTTGCCTCTGAAGCTGACTTTCTAAGTTTTCAGATGCTTGGATGTGATGGGAAAGCTCAATTTACAGTAGCTATATTCTCCTGAACAGTTGTTTTAGAACGATAGTACGTGTTCAGGAATGTTAACTTACTGCTTTATCTGATGGGACACCTCCCACCCCCCAAAATGCCAAGGTTAGGTCTAACACAGAAAATCTTGTAGTGCACATGGGGAAAAAAAGGCTAAAAAAAAAAAAAAAAAAACCAGCAGCATAGCAAAAACATCTTCAGACTTTGAGTATTTGCCTAAAGTTGCTGAATTGCACATTTTAGACCCTAAAAAGGCTTATGGAAAGAGCTCTGAGTGATCAGACCACAATCCTGTTTTGCTTTGTTTTTTTTTTTTTTTCTAAATTTTTTAAAAACTTATTTATTTATTTGAAAGGCAGAGTTAGGGAGAGAGAGGGAGAGACACACAGAGAAGTCTTCTATCCACTGGTTCAGTCTCCAAATGCCCACAACAGCCGGGGCTGGGTCAGGCTGATACCAGGTCTCCCACATGGTGGCAGAGGCACAAGTACTTGGGCCACCTCCTGCTGCCTTCCCAGCAGTATTAGCAGGGAGCTGGATAGGAAATGGAGCAGAAGGAGTTCAAACTGGTGCCCATGTGGGATGCTGGCTTTGCAGGTCGTGGCTTAACTCAACTGTGTCAGAACATCAGCCTTACAGTAATGTGTTTTGTGTCTGCAAGGTATTTTGAGATATCGAGACATGGTGCATGGGCTGTCCAAAGAAGGAAGTGCCGTCTGGAGTGTTGGCTGAAGGCCTGTCTCTGCTGTCTCTGCTGGTGTGGAAGCATGGGTGTGACAGAGCTGTCGAGATGGGTGCTTTGGTCAGAGAACAGAGATGTTGGCTACTTAAGGATTCAAAGGGATCCCAAGGTTGTGCACGCATCTGTGGGCACTGGGAGAGTGGACAGTGAATGAAGCAGAGTGCAGGCAGCTGGAGCTAAGGGGCTCGGGGGCCAGTGAGGGGGGCAGGCTACTAGGAGGTCTACATGGATGCTGCCAGCATTACCCAACCCAGGACAGAGGGCGGAACTGTGAGCCCAAGGTCATGCCTCTTCCCTTGGCTCTGCGTAACTAATGCATGTCACTCCATCACCCGTTCGACACCCATTCAAGACTTGGTGGGCATTGAGTGCCAATCATGTGGCAGACACTGCTAGCTACTGCACTTCTCGAGCCTGGGAAGCTGGGAAGCGAGGCTGCACCTGTACTGGTCATCTCACCCAGAGCTTGTAAGCCTGCAGGGCTGACGGGGCCAGGCTGGCTGTGGACAGGGTGGAGCCAGCAGGTAGAACACATCGGGAATATTTGGCCGTTGTGGGGAGCTGGGGAGCTGATAGCTCACCTCAAGGAGGCAGCCTCTGTCCCATGTTGGCCAATCTTCCAATTAAAATAGTTTAAAAAAGAAATGCAGACTTCTGGGGATAAAATTTCCCAATTAAAAAGTGTTAGCAAACAATGAAAACAATGAAAAACAATGTGCACCAGTGGTTGGTGGCCTCCGATTGATACACTTGGAGCTCCAGACAGCCTCGGGTTCTTTTTCTGGTCCTGCCCTTACCTTACTGATGACCTTGGGCAGTCCTCTAACCCCTCTGGACCTCAATGGCAGCATGAGTCAAAGGGTGCAGGAGGATGTAGAACTCCAGACTCTTCCCCAGTTCTAGGATTTTAGAATCTCAGGGTCCATTAGATTCCTAAAGAATTTTCTTCTTCTAAACACTGAAAAGCTGTGGGGGCCGTACTTTTCATGTTCCTTCCTCCAAAACATGCAGCATCGGCAGAGGCTGTCGTTCTGATGGGATTTGTCACAGTGACCTACACTGGCCTGGCTGCACTCCAAGAACAGGTCAGGTTCCTTGGAAGCCACCATGATAAACGTTTGCTTCCCTTACTCTCTCCCATTCTCGTACTCAACAAGGCAGGCAGGGTAGTACAGCAGATTTGCTCAGGTGGATGTGTGCTGGAATCCCAAATCTGTAGATCTTCGTGACTGGGATAAAGCCAAAAAAAAAAAAAAAAAAAAAAAGAAAGAAAGAAAAGAAACTGAGGTTGACTCTGTGTGACTCTGTGGTGCTGTAGGTTAAGCTGCTGCTGGTGATGCTGGCATCCATGTTGGAGCACCGGTTCGAGTCCCGGCTGCTCTACTTCTGTTCCAGCTCTCTGCTATGGCCTGGGAAAGCGGTGGAAGATGGCTCAAGTGCTTGGGCCCCTGACACCCACATGGAGATCTGGATGGAGTTCCTGGCTCTTGGTCCAGCCCAGGCCTTGTGGCTATCTGGGGAGTGAAACAGTTGGAAGATCTCTGTTTCTTCTTTTGACTCTCACTCTCTTCCTTCCAAATAAATAAATAAGCAAATAAATCTTTAAATTAGAAACAAAAAATAGCTCCTAGAAAGAAAAGAGAAAGACAATAGCATGTCCTCCCATAAGAATGTGTGTGCTTCTCTCTGCCAGAGGAAAAACATGTCATCTTTTGCCAGCTTGTTTTTATGTTTTGCCTCACTTGCTAGAAAGTTTACTAGAAAGAAAAATATCTGAAGCAACTTAGCTTAGTTCTCCAATTGCTTTGACTGAATTGAAGTTCAAGATCATCAGTAATTTTTTTCATATTCAAAATTACAGCTAAAGGCCTTATTCCCAATGGTTGCTCAGTATTTTCTATGGGACGTGTTAAATCTGCTATGACAGAGGCTGGGGGAGGCATTGGTGACTTCCATTTGGTTCTCCAATGAGCATTTATTTGTTTTCATTTTTAGTTGAAAGAGTAAGAGCAAGACAGAAAGAGAAAGAGAGAGAGAGAGGGAGGGAGGGAGAGAGGGAGAGAGGGAGAGAGAGAGGGAGAGAGAGGGAGAGGGAGGGAGAATCCCCCACCTGCTGGTTGACTCCCCAAATGTCTGCAACAGCTGGGGCTGGGTCAGGCCAAAGTCAGGAGCCTGGATTCTGTGTCTTCCGTGTGGGTGGCAGGGGCTCACGTATTTGAAACATCACCTGCTGCTTCCCAGGGCGCAGGTTAGCAGGAAACTGGAATTGGAAGAAGAGCCAGGACTTGAACCAAGGCACTCAAATATGGGATGGGAGTGTTCCAAGTGGTAGCTCAGCAGCCAAATGGCTGATCCTCGGTGAGCTTTCTCTGCTGAGTGGGGTGTGTGTGGGAGGACACGTGCTGAGTTGCCTGGCCCAATAAAGAGGACTTTAGCTGCTGTATGACAAGAGGAGGAAAGGGTGAAAGGAAGGAAAAGAAAGCCCAGTTGAAGGGAGACTGGAGAAGAGCCCTTGGGATGGTCCAGGCCCAAGGCATCTAATGAGAAGTTGGCTGGGGTTCTGCCATGTGCTGTGTGATGGAATCCTTCATCCATCTCCTCACAAAACCATCAGGAAAACTGACAGCACTAGCCCGTGCCAATGAGTTTTTTCTCATTTTTTCTTTTTCTTCCTTTTTCCCTCCTTCTCTTCCTCCCTCCCTCCTTCCCTCCCTCCCTCCTCCTCCTCCTCCTCCTCCTCCTTCTCTCTCTCTCTCCCCCCTCCCTCTTTCTCCCCCTCCCTCCCTCTCTATTGCTTTGCTGTGACAAAATGTTGAGCCAACTTCAAGGTTCCATTGGTTCAGCCCCCTGAGGGTTCTGCTGGTACAAGCTGAGTATTCCTTCTCTGAAATGCTTGGGATCAGAAGTGTTTGATATTTCAAGCTTCGAAATTTGGAGCATTTTGGACTTTGGATTTTTGGGAAGCTCTACTGGTATAAGCTTCCACTAATATTTTATTGCCAATTAATGCCAGAAAACCTGTATCTTGCCATAGAAGTGGGAGCTTCCATCTGTCTAAGGGGAACTGTCTGATTCATTAAATGTTCTGTTTGCTTATTTAGCCATGTTTTTAAGCATTTCCTCTCATAATTTCTGATCTCCCTTTGTTATATTTGCTTTAACTGTGCATTTTGTATATTTTAAAGATATCTCAAACTTATGTATTTTAAGATACCCCAAATTGTTTGTGGAAGCCAAGTAGGACCTAAGATAGTGCTGTCAGAACTTCTTTGTGGTAGACGTGTTTGTATCAGAGCTGGTAGTGGTTGGCCACATGTGGCTCTTTTTTTTTTATTTGAAAACCAGAATTACACAGAGAGAGGAGAGGCAGAGAAAGAGAGAGAGAGAGAGAGAGAGAGAGAGAGAGAGAGAGGTCTTCCATCCAATGGTTTATTCCCCAACTGGCTCCAATGGCCAGAGCAGCGCCAATCCGAAGCCAGGAGCCAGGAGCTTCCTCCAGGTCTCCCACACAGGTGCAGGGGCCCAAGGACTTGGGCCATCTTCTACTGCTTTCCCAGGCCATAGCAGAGAGTTGGATCGGAAGTGGATTGGATCAGAAGTGGAGGAGCTGGGTCTCGAACCATATGGGATACTGGTGCTTCAGGCCAGGGCGTTAACCTGCTGCACCACAGCGCCGGTCGGTCCCAACATGTGGCTCTTAAGTTCTTGAAATGTGGTTCATTTGACTTAAGAGCTACATTTTTTGTTTTTCTTAATTTTGATTGACTTAAATTTGACTTTGAATAGCCAGCTGTGACTGCCAGTACTGCCACAGTGGACATTGCAGGCCCCACCACTCATAAACAAACAAGTGCTCAGAATACTCAAAAAGATTTCTTCTCAAGTTGAGATGATTGATTGACTTTGAAAAATCTGTTATATAATAAGGAATAATCGTTGTATTGGATTTGTATGGTAAATGACAACAAGAAGTTTAAATCCCATTTATTTACAAAAATAACAAAGTTGGCCAAGTATTTTTCATTTACTAAGCTTTTATAGTTCCACTAGCAGAGACACCCAAATTTTTACAAAATTGCTGAAAATGTGGTTCTCTGACTATCGGAACTAGGTGATCTCTCTTATGTTAAATATCATGTTGTAGGAGACAATTTAAAAAAAATAAATTTTAGTTCTATTTCTTCACCCGGGGAGTGTTTACTCAGGTGTTCCCTTTACAAGTATTTGTTTACAAAAGACTTACAGGTCTGTTCTACCTTTTATCTAAGTTAATTTTCATAATAAAATATAAAAAATGAAGATTAATCTCTTCCAGTCTGAAATATAAAGTGATAAAGTTGTGAAAGTGTCTATTTCATAGACTAAGGAAAAATTCACAGAGAATCTAGAAATAAACTGAAGAACAAATGGGAACTTAATTTTTTTTAAAGATTTATTTATTTACTTTAGACGCATAGTTACAGAGAGAGGAAGAGACACAGAGAGAGAGGTCTTCCATCTGCTGGTTCACTTCCCAAATGGCTGAATGGCAGGAGGTGAGCCAATCAGAAGCCAGGAGCCAGGAGATTCTTCCAGGTCTCCCATGTGGGTGCAGGGGCCCAAGGACTTGGGCCATCTTCTACTGCTTTCCCAGGCCATAGCAGAGAGCAGCCACTCGAACCAGCGCTCCTATGGGATGCCGGCACTGCAGGTGGTGGCTTTACCCACTAGGCCACAGCGCCGGCCCCACAAACTTCTAGATTTGATGTTTAATGTACACATTAGAGTGCCCAGATCACAAATGTTGAGCCTGAGGACCCATCACAGTTGTCATACACTTCCTAATTGCCACCCAGGAGAGCTAGGAACACTGGCTGTCTCTCCTCCAGAATCTATGTTCTGACTGCTAATGCTGTAGGTTAGTTCCATCTGTGTTTTTAATCTGTGCAAATGAAATGCAGCATTGAATATTGCACTCCTAATAGGTTTCGTTCTATTTCAAACTAGTTTCCCATCTAAGCAAGTATAGATATACCGAGTAACAGTGGGGAGACTGGGTTGCGTAATCACAATGGTTTCTTCTAGGTCTCAAATTTGGAGTCAGAAATTGAGAGAATTGTGATACACTTTTTGTTTGAAATACTATTTTGGCCAACCAACCATTTTTTTCCTTTCTTTTTTCTTCCTTTTTTTTTTAATTTTAAAGCTAACCTAAAGGCATTTGAGAAATGCACACCACGCTGCTTTTTTACAATTCCCAGAATTACGTTTTTCCAGTGTTGTTTTTCCCTAGCATGGCTACACATTAGGCTTAAAAGTGGCCCAGTACTGCTCGTGTCATATGATACGTCCTGGGTGCTTCACCAAATGATCCGTGAACTTTTCCTGCTTTGTTCTTTTGAGACCAAGCTTGATCCTTTGTTCAGCTACGTTTCAAGCTGCGGGTAGAAGAGACTTCTTGAAAAACATGGTGCTGGAGTCTGCTCTCAGCTCGAATACTTAGAAATCTGCCAAAAGTAAAGCCACATGGTGGGTCTGGTCCCAGCTTGGTTCCGACGTGACTGGGTCCAAGGTCCTTTATGAACTTGTGTGCGGGTGAATGTGTGTGCGCACGCGCAACCTTGTGTGTGCTCTTTGTGGTGGAAGTCAATTATGCTGGTTTTTGTTTTTGTTATTCTTTCCAGTGAGAGAACCTGGAGTATCAGTTCTGAGTTTCAGGGCTGGGACAGGTTTTATTTTCTTAGCAGTAACCATACCACAAAAGGGGAGAATAAAACAACCTCTGACAATTAAAAGGAGACTTGAAAAATAATATCAATAACAAATACTAACTTTAAAGAGGTCAATGTGTTCTCCAACTATCTCAAAGCCTAAATTAAATATTACACCCTTGAACTCTTTTGACGAAGCCGGATGGGCCGCCTGCTCCTCCCTTTATTAGAGTCTGCCACAAGCACCCAGCTCAAGCGAAGGAAGTCCTGCCACTGGGTGTGACCACTGGGGCCACCAACACATGGGTTCCTTGATCATTATAAACCAAGAATGCTCCCAGGACTAGCAGGGCTGTCAGACCAGTCCTCGATTGTATTCTCCCATTTCCTCTCTCTACCTTTCATTATGAGAATTCCAACTCTGAATGTCTTGCCTCATGGTGAGAGTTTGGATGTCAATCAAATGGTTTGGTTTTTGCTGTCGGTTTCTGAGTTGAGACCTTGGCACAATTCACATATGTAATTAAAAACTACCCCCACGGGACTTCGTGAACACCTGCAGATAAAATCATGGCCTGTTAGTGGGGAAGGTCCGGTCCTTTTCATTGTTCAGATGAGTGACTTGGCTCAGAGAAGGGACAGGACTCGCCTACGTTTCCACAGATACTTAGTGCCAGAGGAGGACCAGCGTAACACCTTGGACGCCTCTGGTTTTCCAGTTGAGTGCTCTGTTCCTTTGTACTTCTTGTTCTCCCAGCATATACTGAGGTGGGCTGGGGCTGTTGCAGTTGGAAGCACCTACCTTGGAGTAGTCTCTCAAGAATTTTAGTGAAGATGTTTAGCTAAAGGGATTTATTGGCTCCTGCAACTGGATCGTCCGGAGCAGGGTGGATTTGGGGAGTGGTTTCAATTGGCAGCTTGATGCTGTCTCCAAGACAAGACTGCTCTCCCATCTTTCTGCGTAGACCGCCGTGGTGTCAGCTCTTGGTGGTTTTAATATGGCTGCCAACAGGCTGTTTCTTCAGGACCAGAAACTGAGGGAGGGGGTCATTCTGGAAGCTTCCAGAAGACCTCATTAAATCTCTCCTCACATCTCTTTGGATGGTTGATGGGCTCATCCTAAACCATCAGCTGAGGTCAGGATATCAGGTTATACTCATTAAATTAAGCCCGAGTCATATGTGTTGTTCTGAAGCTACATTCAGTGTGGTACCAAAGAAGTGCGAATAAAAGAAAGAAAACCAAGGTTGCTGCCAAGAAAGGGGACACACGTATTAGGAGACAGCTCAGTATCTCTCCAGTTGCAGTATCAGAAGTCAACCTGAACTAGCTTAAACAAAGGGTAGGACTTTATTCACAGATACAGGTGTGTCTTGTGGAATCTAAGGACAGGACGTTGGGGGGGGGGCAGGGGTCAAGAGTCAGAGAACCATCGGTCATTACGCTGTCTCCTCCTTCCCCTCTCTTCCCTCCCCTCCCCTCCCTCCCTTCCCCTCCCCCTACCATTTCCCCTTCTCCCCACTGTGGAGCAGTCTCTGACGTCTAATTCCTCATTTCTGGGAGAATCTGGTCTGCTTGGGTCAGTTGTCCATGCTGAGATCTACAGCATCCAAGTATAGATCAGGCTGCTGGATCCACCCAGGGGTGGGGTGAGCTGAGATGCGGGGGCCCCGGGGCGGGGGGAGCCACGGTCCTTGCGAAGGGAAGCTAAGACAGCACCACTGGAGGAGGGATTCTGAGTTGTGGCTAAATGGCCGTCCTCCAAGGTGCTCCCCGCACCCCTGGCACAGTCAGCGGTGGGACAGCCTGCAGGGGGAGCCACCGTGTGCCCGCTGATGCGTCGGCTGCTCTGTGTTCTCGGGTCTGAGCGTGGAGGTTCGGGGAGCGAGACAGCAGATGGCATGTGTAAGAAGGGAACTCTCGCTTCTGCAAAGCGTCAACAGACATTGGAGGACATTCTCCTTTTCAGCCGGAGACGCAGAAGCCAGTACTCGCCGAATCACGGGCAGACTTTCCTAGCGCTGGGATCTAAGCGTTGGCCGTGGTCGGGAGCGCCCGTCCACAATGGTCTCTTTCAAACGCCGTGTCTGCACGGATGAGCTGCTCCCCAGGTAGCGCGTTCCCAAGCTTCTCAGGCCAGGTGTGCCTGCCTGTGTTGACTCTGGGCAGCCCCACCCTTGGCTCGGGAGGCTGAGTCACGGCGTGGGGCGGCACTGTCTGCGATGGGTCACCCCGGCCCGGGGGCTTGCAGCCGTCCGCTGCTGCGAGGGGAGGAGTCGTTTCAACCGCACCTCTGAGGATAAATCAATCGGGACCTGTTCTGTTTTACAGCTTCCTCCTCAACCCCACAGAAGCAGGCAGGAGCCCTGCGTGTACCCTGCCAGCGGGGAGGAGTGGGCAGAGCGGGTGGTGCCGACTGGGGCTGGTCAGCTTGACAGTAGGGACATTTCCAGGGGATCCCCTCCCCCATGGTCTCAAACTTCCCGTAAGAGCAAGCTAATGTTGAGACACCTGCTGCCGAGTAAAGGGTGCTTCAAAAAGTTCATGGAAAATGGAATTAAAGGGGCTGGCATTGTGGCTCACCGCCTGCGCCACGGCAACCCATCAGAGTGCTGGTTCGAGTCCCGGCTGCTCCACTTCTGATCTGGCTCCCTGCTAATGTGCCTGGGAAAGCAGCGGAAGGTGGTCAAAGTTCTTGGGCCCCTGCACACCCATGTGGAAACCTGGATGGAGTTCCAGGCTCCAGGCTTTGGCCTGGCCCAGCCCTGGCTGTTGCAGCCATTTGGGGAGTGAACCAGCTGATGAAAGATCTCTCTCTCTGTATCTCCCTTTTTCTTTGTAATTCTGCCTTTCAAATAAATAAAGCTTTGTTTAAAATATAGAAGACTGAATTAAAAGATAAGTTTATTTTGGTGCCCAAAATTCAAAATCCATGCAAATGAGCAGTCTTCAAAAAGTTCATGGAAGTGCATATTATGAAAAAAAAATGCACAGATTTCAGAATGTTTTTACATTGAAATAAATATCTTTGAAGTCCATTCTCCATGGAGTTTTTGAAGCCTCCTGTTATATAGGGGAAAGTGTTCAGGTTATGCCTAAGAACATGAATGAACTCCATGGTAGACCTCATGAAAGAAGCAATGCTAAAACCCGGCACGGTTCAACAGAAACAGGGGAGGAAGATGGCAGACCCGAGAGAGCTGGGAGGAAGGAAGATGGGCTCCGTGACGGGCCTGGGCTGCTCGTCACCAACAGCAACAGCATGCAGCAACTTTCTGATGCGCATTGCTGATACCACTTCATCCCCAAAGCCACGTTCCGAGGTGGGTGCTTTCCCCATTTTGTGAATGAGTGCAGCGAGGCGCAGTAAGTAAGTATGTTGCCTCGAGTCTCCCAGTGAGTAACTTTTGGAGCTGGAATACATTGTCAGGTCGTCGTCGTCGTTGTCTTCTTCTTCTTCTTCTTCTTCTTCTTCTTCTTTTTTTTTTTTTTTTGACAGGCAGAGTTAGAGAGAGATAGAGAGAAAGGTCTTCCTTCTGTTGGTTCACCCCCCAAATGGCTGCTACGGCTGGAGCTGTGCCAATCCAAAGCCAGGAGCCAGGTGCTTCTCCTGGTCTCCCATGGGGTGCAGGGCCCAAGCACTTGGGCCATCCTCCACTGCACTCCCGGGCCACAGCAGAGAGCTGGCCTGGAAGAGGGGCAACCGGGACAGAATCCGGCGCCCCAACCGGGACTAGAACCCGGTGTGCCGGCACCGCAGGCAGAGGATTAGCTACAATGAAGACAGCACTTCCAGCCTGTATTAGTCTACCTTGTGTTCATAGTGACACTCTAAGACATACGGATCTATTTCTGTTATGCAGATGAAGACATGTAGACTAACCAAGAATGATTTTTTAAAAAACTATTTGAAAGGAGAGAGAGGCAGGGAGATCTTTCCTATCTAAGGGGGGGCTCCCCATCAGGGCAGGTCCAAGTCAGAAGCTGGGGAGCTCAAGGTGGGTATGCCGTGTGGGTGGCAGGGGCACAACAGTGGAGCCATACCTACTGCTTCCCAGGGCGCACATTAAAAAGAAGCTGCAAGGCCGGCGCCGCGGCTCACTAGGCTAATCCTCCGCCTTGCAGCGCCGGCACACCGGGTTCTAGTCCCGGTCGGGGCGCCGGATTCTGTCCCAGTTGCCCCTCTTCCAGGCCAGCTCTCTGCTGTGGCCAGGGAGTGCAGTGGAGGATGGCCCAAGTGCTTGGGCCCTGCACCCCATGGGAGACCAGGAGAAGCAGCTGGCTCCTGCCATCGGATCAGCGCGGTGCGCCGGCCGCAGCGTACCGGCCACGGTGGCCATTGGAGGGTGAACCAACGGCAAAAGGAAGATCTTTCTCTCTCTCTCTCTCTCTCACTGTCCACTCTGCCTGTCAAAATAAATAAATAAATAAATAAATAATAAAAAAGCTGCAGGTGGAGGCGGAGCCGGGATTTGAACCCAGGCACTCTGATGCAGACATCCCAAGCCAACCTGAGCTGCCGCGCCCAACACCTATCCCCACAATGATGCTTCGCACGTGCTTATCGAAGGCTCTGCGCTAAGTCTCCAGGTACACTGTCTCTTCCACTCCTGTCCACAATCCTCCACTCTAAACGTGGGAAGCGAGGTGTGGAGAGGATGGACATTTGTCCTAAGCCACATGGGAACAGAGGGTCACAGCCTGAGAACTCTCACAGGTGGGCAACTCCAGACCTGTGGTTCATCGCTCTGGCCAGTTATGGGCGTATAGCTGGGCACTGTGTCCAGGCCCAGCACCTGTCCTGCTCCGCTGAGTACAGCTGCACCTGCCTTCTCTGCTGAGCCCTACACCCAGCACGTTGGTTCCCCTCATGAAATACTAGGCAGCTGGCTACATGATGAGAAGGAAAGCTTGCAACAGGAGATGCTTCTGTGTTCTGAGAGCCCACTAACTAACCGGGAACTGCCCAGCCATGGCCACCCTGTGTGGTGTCCACACTGAGTGCCCTTACACAGGTACATGTGGAGTTCTGAATGCCGAGGGATTCTGGCACATTGCACACAAGAAACGTCACTCGTGTGTGTGTGTGTGTGTGTGTGTGGGCAGCTGAGTCCCTGGGCACAGTAGAGCAGGCACAGTACTAAGGCCTTCGTACTTTAGGGTTGCTGGAAACATGTTTTCATTCATTTTAAAATCAGAAGAGAAACCACACGTTTAGGTCCCAGATTCTGTCTTACTGTATAATAGCAATGTATTTGTCCTTATACCAATACAGTTGTATAATATAATCCATGTATACAAGGGTAGTTCAAAATGTTCATGAAAACATGGAATTAGAAGATAAGTTTATATTTGGGGCAAAATGTTGAGATCCATGCATGTTTTTCATTATTTGCATTTTCCATGTACCCTTTGAAGACCCCACGTATGCATGAAGTTCAATTTTTTTGGAACAAATAAGCTTATCTTTTAAATCTATTTTCCACAAACTTTTTGAAGTAGTCTTATGTAATTTTTGTTTCGTTTCATTTTGTTTTATGGAGAAAGGGGTCAGGAAGGCAAAAGTACACAGGGCCCACCAGTGTCCTGAAACACCTCTGACTATAGCAATGCATTGAAAAGCAAAGCTCCTGCCTGGCCCCTGGGCCGCGTGACATGTGCTAGGTGCCCTGTGCAGGTAGCTTCCGGGTCCACCATGGCTGCATCTGCAGCAGGCCCGAGGCAGCAACCAAGAAAGCTATGTTTAGCAGCAGTGATTCTCATAATGGTCATGTCTCCCCCTCCAAGGGCCAGGCACTGTGGGAAGCGTGTTCTGCTTAGGATCTGGGGTGCTTTCCAAGGTTTTCTCTCTCTCTCTCTCTCTCTCTTTTTCTTTTTGACAGGCAGAGTTAGACAGTGAGAGAGAGAGAGTCAGAGAGAAAGGTCTTCCTTTTTCTGTTGGTTTACCCCCAAATGGCCGCTACAGCCCGCACGCTGTGCAGATCCGAAGCCAGGAGCCAGGTGCTTCTCCTGGTCTCCCATGGGGTGCAGGGCCCAAGCACTTGGGCCATCCTTCACTGCACTCCCGGGCCACAGCAGAGACCTGGCCTGGAAGAGGAGCAACCGGGACAGAATCTGGTGCCCCAACCAGGACTAGAACCCTGGGTACTGGTGCCGCAGGTGGAGGATTAGTCTCGTGAGCCATGGCGCCAGCCTCTCCCAGGGTTTCATGGTTCTGCACGGCTGCAGTGAGCTCTTCTGCAGAGACTGACTTTGTGTGAAGGGGCTGGGACAGAGGACATTGCATACCTGTTGTTATTTGACTGTTCTCCTTGAAATCATTTTTCAAAATCTTCGGAAGATTTTTTTCTCTGTAGGAATTACACTGACCAATTGTTTTCTTCCAAAGGCAGGATGTCTTGTGGGTGGGAATTTGGGGAGGCATCCGCTGGCGGGGGGAGAGACATTCAAAGCCCTGACTTCTGAGGTGTGGTTAATTGTCTGGGTCTGGACCTACAGTGGGTTGATTGTGGAGGTCTCTGGACTGTTCTACCTGGGAAGGTTAGAACTTAGAGCTCCTGGGCTGGTGCTGTGGTATAGCAGATAAAGCCGCTGCCTGCAATGCTGGCATCCCATATGGGCAGCTTTGATTCAAGTCCCAGCTACTCCACTTTCCAATCCAGATCCCTGCTAATGGTCTGGGAAAAGCAATGGAAGATGGCCCAAGTGCTTGGGCCTCTGCCACCCATGTAGGAGACCTGGAACAAGCTCCTGGTTCCTGGCTTAGACCTGACCCAGCCCCGGCCATTGTGGCCATCTGGAAAGTGAACCAGCAGATGGAAGCACACAGTCTCTCTCTCTCTCTTTGTAACTCTGACTTTTAAATAAGTAAATATTAAAAAACAAAACAAAACAAAACAAAACAAAAACAGAAAGAACTTAGAGGTCTACACAGCCAGCCTTCTCTCTAGCTTGAGAAAGTCTGAGGGTTCTTTCACACAAGACAAACACAACACAGTAATGCCTTCTGGGAGTGCAGCCCCTGCTACTGCTCTGGCATCCTCAACACGCACTGCTCTGGGCTCCTGCCTTTTCCCCCTGGCCTTTGTGTTTTCCTACAGGAGTTCCATTCGGAGATGCCCAGGGACTAAGGCTACTCGGGTTCATTGGCCTATTGAGGGCCTCAGACCTGTCTTGCCAGAGCCCTGCCCTAGTGTTTTGGAAACAGGTGAGTTGGGATTGGCCCAAACCAACATGACTAATGGCAAGGGTTACCAGGGTTTGGGTCAACTTTCTATGACCACGAAGAGAAGAATCATTGTCCGTCCTTGCCAGGAAACTAGCATGAGCCAAGTTTATTCTTAATATGGGTTGCTAGGGAGATTCCTAGCAATAATTAATACGTAAGATAGTAACTCAGTTTTGGGTCTCCTGGAGTTGCTTGGGTTTTTTTCCTTTTTTTCTTCTTGATCAACTACTAGCTTGTGTGATCCATATAAAACTGGAATCTGATGGTCACCCAATGCTTTAAAACACCTGGCATGGCTTCTTGCTTTTCTTAGGAGAAAGACTAAAATGTTGATTAGTGTCCACTAGTCCCTGAGTGGGCTCTGTCCGTCTCCTCCTGTTACTGCACGCCCTTTGGCCCCCCGTCTGTGTTTGCATCGGAAAACAGCACACCTGCACCTGGAAGGCCCTGCCTCCCTCTTCAGTAGGTGACCTCTGCTCAGACTCTGTGCTGGGAGGTACCTTTCTGGACTCTGCTCTGCACAAGTGCACTATCACTGTGTCATGTTTTCCTTTGGAGCCCTAATTCTGGTTGTTTTGTCAAATTTATTTTTTTCCTTTTACACAGCTTTAATGGATGAATAATAATTGTACATATTTATGGAGTACAATGTACTAGTTTGATAGATGCATATAATGTGCAATGATCCAAGCACAATCACTAGCATTTCTCTCTAACAGCTAAGATTCAGATACAGACTCAACCAGGGCATCCATGAATGGGTAAAAAAATGTGGTGTATGTGCACAGTAGAGGACGAGTCAGCTTTTTTTTTTTTTTTTTTAAAGATTTATTTATTTACTTGAAAGTCAGAGTTACACAGAGAGAGGAGAGGCAGAGAGAGAGAGAGGTCTTCCGTCTGCTGGTTCACTCCCTAGTTGGCCACAATGGCCAGAGCTGTGCCAATCTGAAGCCAGGAGCTTCTTCTGGGTCTCCCACACAGGTGCAGGGGCCCAAGGACTTGGGCCATCTTCTACTGCTTTCCCAGGCCGTAGCAGAGAGCTGGATCAGAAGTGGAGCAGCTGGACTCGAACCGGCGCCCATATGGGATGCCAGCACTGCAGGCAGCAGCCTTACCCTTTACGCCACAGCTCTGTGACCCACAATTCAGCTTTATCAAAGAAGATGTGGCATATGTGTGCAATTGGGTGGTATTCAGCCTTATAAAAGAATGACATCCTGTCATTTGCAAAAATGTGGATGAGCTTGGGGGACCTTTTTATGTTCAGTAAAATAAGCTAGAAACAGACAGACACCCAGTGTCTGATTTCATTCATAAGTGGCAGTTAAAGAAGTTGTTAAACTTATTTTGTGATTCTTT
Source organism: Oryctolagus cuniculus (assembly GCF_964237555.1). Lineage (NCBI taxonomy): Eukaryota > Metazoa > Chordata > Mammalia > Lagomorpha > Leporidae > Oryctolagus > Oryctolagus cuniculus. The sequence goes on along the minus strand of NC_091436.1, from coordinate 162,889,321 downwards.
GATCCATGTCAGCCTCTCCCACTGGATTTTCTGGCACAAGGGCAGGGACCATGGCTGATTCTTCTTAACTGCTGTCTTTGGAGTGTCTGTAGGTAGCCAGGTATTTAATCACTACTTCTTGAATAGATGACAAAACAAATAAATGGCAAAAATGAATGAAAGGGAGACGCAGAGCAAAACACACCATCGTGGAGGGATCACACAACTAAACACTGCCTGATATACAGCCTGTTTCTTTCTGCAGGGGTGGGGGGGTCATACAGCCTGGGGCCCAGAGAAGGCCCCTGGAATCATTTGTTCTGGCCCTGCCAAGGCAACCTCAGGCAGGATTTGAAATTCACCATATAGCAGGCTAATTATAATTTTGTATGGCCCGTGAATGATGTAGATATCCAGGTGGCCCTTGGCAGAAAAAATTTCCCCACCCCTTTAGGCTTATCACAACAATAGCTAAATTATTCCTGTAACAAACAAGGGCTTGGGTTTCATTTTTATTTATTTATTTATTTATTTTGGTGGTGGTGGTGGGGAACGAGATCCCAAAACGAAGCAAGCCTCACCTACAGAAATGATAGATGGCTAGTATGTATTTTTTCCTTCTCTGTATTTTTCTTAATGGAAGCAAATGGAACTTTCCAAATATCACTGTATGATTGGAAAAAGTGAAGCCGTCTGTAGTGCCGTGTGGCAGGGAGGGAGGAGAAGAGAGCGAGTGATTCTGAAAAGGGTTTATGTTTTCTAATGGAAGGCAGATGTATTCTCATTGTGCACTGCCCTAGGAGCTGCCGCCTCTTCCCTGCCACTGGTCTTGGGCAGCACTGGAGCCTCGGAGCCCCCCACCCCCATGCTAAGGGTGCTCTTTGCATGCAGGGCGTTCTACATCTTCCAGCCGAGCAGAAAGGATGCTGGGCAGACCTAAGACAGCTTTGACTAAGAACCTGCTTGAGAAAGGTTTCCCTGAGAAGCTAAATGTTACGTTTCCACCCCACAGAAAGGTGCTGCTGTGTGGCCATCCAAAGCTGGCCGGAGCCCCGTAACCTTTGCAGTTAGCCATGTTATTTTTGGTTCATGCCAGCATGGTTCACAGCTGTGACTCAACAGAGCCACTGAAGCAAGAATTCAAAGAGCTGAAAGAACAGCAAACTCAGAAATGGCTTTTTTTCCCCTTATAGTGTCATTACGCAACGCGTCTTGTCGTTTGCCTTTTCCAATTTACCAACCCCGTTCGGATGACCTAAGTTGTTGTTTGGCAGTGGACACCCCGAGTGGCGTCAGCACCTTCCCTGGGTCCCCCTGCACTGCAGCCCAGGGTGAGGACGCCTTCCTTCCTGAGGTGTTTGTTTTACGTAAGTACGGACTGACTTTTCAGAGGTTAAAAAAAAATCTGTGTTGATGTATTTCTCCCTCAAATAAACCAAAAATAGGGTTGGGGTTGATTTAAGCAGTTACAGGTCCTCGCTGGAAGATGACAGAAGGCCTGTATCAGTTGGTTCTGTTTTCGTTTTTGCTTTCCCCTGATCTGTGTTAATAAATGAAGCCTGGAGTTTGGGCCTCACCAGATGGGAAGCAGAGCTGGGTGTTGGCAGGCACCGCATTAGTTATGTTTGTCAATATCCTTGAGATGTTCACTTTCGTTTTATTAGTTACTACTTAAACTAGCCGTTCTCCTGTTTGAGGGAGCAGGGAAAGGAAAATGCCAGAACAGAAAAATGATGATTGTTGCTCCTTATCTACTAAGCACTGTTTCTCCAGCTTTGCGATTAGACTTAAGAATTACTAAAGCTTGAAGGAGTTGTTTGATTTAAAATTTCATTTGAGAGGCAGACACACACACACACACACACATACACACACACACGCGCACAGGCACAAAGAACGAGTGAGAGAGCAAGCCTGGGCGAGCGAGCTCTTACCTGCTGGTTCACTTCCCAAACGCCTGCAATGGCCAGGGCTGAGCCAGGCTGCAGCTGGGAGCTGGTAACTCCATCTGGAGTTCCCAGGTGGGAGGCAAGAACCCTCCTGTTGGGCTATCACCTGCTGCCTGGCAGAGTGCACATTAAAAAGAAGTTAGAATTGGAGCTGGAGCGGGGACTTGAACCCAGGCACTCTAACATAGTTTGCAGTCCACTCTCCTGGAGACTTAACTGCTAGGCCAAATTTCTGCTCCCTACTGCTATTTCTGGCTATCATTTGCTAAGTTAGAACATCAATCAAATGTTTTACAAAAAAAAGGCAATGTGTCTTACAGATTTTCCTCTTCGAGAGTGTAGATTCTGCTTTTGTACCCCGTAGTCGTGTTCATCCCTTGGACTTGTCACTCGGAAAACACTGTCCGTGGCACTTCCAATTGGGAGAGCGTGGGCCTACAAGAAAAAAAGAGATATTGATATGTACAGTACTCCTTAGATGTGGTAGGAGCGTCCTCCATGAGGAAAGTTATACGAAACTCTAGGGGGCTGTCCCCCAACATTTGCTGAACAGGGTCAACAGGGGATGGTCTCCTACTGACTGGACGGGTTCAAGAGCCCATTCAGCATGTGGTGCAGCTGTTCCTCTCCCATTCAAACCCATGGAACATATGGCTGTTTTTGCCTGATTATCTGGTTTTTAGCAAATGTTTGAAAAATACGTTGAGAATTTTTTAACTAGGAAAGACTGCAGAAACTACAGAGGCTTTCCATCTTATTTATAGTACAGAAGGTAGCTCAGAACTTGCCTAAAATTGCACAGCTAATTTGTTGCAAAATTGGGATTTACATTCAGATGTAGTCTGTCCGTTGAAGCACATTGGGGCCTGCCTTGAGGAACAGATTGGTCCAAAGAACTGACTGCTCCAAAAAAATTCAGATCCACAAATCTTACAACAAATTACTTAGATCAAAAAACGTATGTGGCAAAGCACAGACGATTGAACAAACATTGGAAGTTGTGGCTATTTCAAGAAAAATAAAATGTTGACTGTGTCTTTATGTATATAATGGTTTTTAGATTGTTTTTTAATCGCAAAAATTCATTTTGGCAAAGCAGTTGAGCTTTTTGAAAGACATGCTAGGAAACAAACATTCTATTTACGGATTTTGTACAAATGAACACTAAAATGTTATCTATAGCCATGAAGCTTCATTTGTTCCTGGCACACGTTGCTAACTCAGCAAGCGTTTGCTGAATGATTGAATAAAATTCACAGTGCCGTAGTGGTTAGCATTTGACTAGAGACTTATTAATAAGGTGTGTGAAACATCGTGTTGAGAAAAACCAGCCAGACACAAATCAGCATACTGTGTGATTCCATTTATATGAAGTACCACAACCGGCACAACAAATTTAGACTGTTAGGTCACGACACTGGTCATTCTGGGGAAGTTGCTCAGGTTGCTGGAAGCAGGTCTGAGGGGCACCTCATGGTGTTTCTTGATCTGCTGCCCGTGACACACATGAGCTCAGTTTGTGAAAATTCATCAAATTGTGCATTTTGACATATGTACTCTTTTGCATGTATATTATCCTTCAACAATAGATTTTTAAAATATCTATATTATTTAGGAACAGATCAGGTTAATAACTGCTTAGCTCTAGGAAGAAATTCCTATAGCCTAGATTAAAAAAAGAAAAAAATATGTTGGGTAGGTTTTTACTTTCCAAATTGGTGTAAAATTGGCAATACTTAATGTCATGAAAGAAATAGAACTTTGACTTTGGTTTCAAAATTGATGCAACTGCCTCCATAGACTTTTTAAGAAAACATTTATTTTATTTTTATTTGAAAGAGTTACAGAGAGAGGGAGAGACAGAGAGATAAAGAGAGGTCTTCCATCTGCTGGTTCAGTCCCCAAATGGCTGCAATGGCCAGATGAGCCTATCTGAAGCCAGAAGCCAGGAGCTTCTTCCAAGTCTCCCATGCGAGTGCAGGAGCCCAAGGACTGCGCCATCCTCCACTGCTTTCCCAGGTGCATCAGCAGGGAGCTGGATCAGAAGTGGAGCAGCCGGGACTTGAACCAGTGCCCATATGGGATGCTGGCACTGTAGGCCGAGGCTTGACCCTGCTGTGCCACAGCGCTGGCCCCTCCATAAAAGCTTGTGTAGCCATGATCTAGTAAACAGAAAAATATTTCAACAAAAATAAACCATTATGATTATCTACTGAATTACATTGTCAGCTTTATGAAAATTTTTTAGTGCCTGCAGCGCTGGCACACCGGGTTCTAGTCCCGGTCGGGGCGCCGGATTCTGTCCCGGTTGCTCCTCTTCCAGTCCAGCTCTCTGCTGTGGCCCGGGAGGGCAGTGGAGGATGGCCCAAGTGCTTGGGCCCTGCACCCGCATGGGAGACCAGGAGAAGCACCTGGCTCCTGGCTTTGGATCAGCGCGGTGCGCTGGCCGCGGTGCACCGGCCGCAGCAGCCATTGGAGGGTGAACCAATGGCAAAAGGAAGACCTTTCTCTCTGTCTCTCTCACTGTCCACTCTGCCTGTCAAAAAAAAAAAAAAAAGAAAAGAAAAATTTTTTAGCATAATTCACTATGTATATGCTGTTGGAGGATAACCTATTTAAATTAATTATAAAATCACATATAATTAAATATTCTTTAAGAGGAAATATAATATTAGGCCTGTTCATTTGCATAGAACATAGTTTTTTAATTAAAAAGTTTTTGTATTTATACGAGGCGAACACATTTCAGGAATTTCATATATACAAATTTAAGAGTATGTGATATATAGTTTTTGAAAGAAATAGTTGATACCCTTCAACGTTGGCTAAGACTAGAAACGCAGTCTGTCTTCTAAATGCCCTCTTCTCTGGAGGAAGCAGGAATAATCTATGAGGCATTTAGGGATGAGAAGTTGGAATCCTGAGTAAAAGGCTGTAGTTGATTTTCTCAATCGAAGCTTGCTTGGATTATCAGTGGCTAAATTTAAAAATTCAGAAATGTGGATTTTTTTTTTGTACCAGTTTTATCCGTAAGAACTTCTTTAGGAGAGATACTGATACATATATTTGTAGCTACCTTTTAGGATTTAAGACGTGTACAATTTCTCCTCCAAAGGAACAGGCCCCACTTCTCTTCCCAAATACACTGACCTTTGGATCTAGATCTGTTTTTAGGAATCCTTTTGTTTAATATCTTTGTTCATTCAGTTGTCGGTGACCATGTTTCTGTTTCTTTTTTCCTTTTTTTTTTTTTTTTTTTTTTTGACAGGCAGAGTGGACAGTGAGAGAGAGAGAGAGACAGAGAGAAAGGTCTTCCTTCCTTTTGCCGTTGGTTCACCCTCCAATGGCTGCTGTGGCCGGCGCATGGTGCCGATCAGGAGCCAGAGGCCAGGTGCCTCTCCTGGTCTCCCATGGGGTGCAGGGCCCAGGGACTTGGGCCATCCTCCACTGCACTCCCTGGCCACAGCAGAGAGCTGGCCTGGAAGAGGGGCAACCGGGACAGAATCCAGCGCCCCGACCGGGACTAGAAACCAGGGTGCCGGCACCGCAGGTGGAGGATTAGCCTAGTGAGCCGTGGCGCCGGCCGGTGACCATGTTTCTTATCTTTAAGTGGAAGGGGAATTCTTATCCCAACGCTGGATGCGGGAATTCACATCCCAGTGTGGGAGTTCACATCCCAACGTGGACTCAATGAGCTACTGGTGTATTGTTGTGTGCAATCGTTGTATGCAAAGAATGCTCCTGGCTTGCTGTAGTTTCTTCTCCGTGGAGGGTGCGGAGAATGTTTCTAGGTGAATTGAAAACATAGAAGTGAGCTAGAATTAGGTGGCTGCTACATGACTTTGCCCGCACTTAAACAATTAACTGGCTTATTCTTCTTTAGGACTCTTTTTCTCTCCCAAGAACTAAACCTGACATCATCATCATATGAGTAACTTTGCTTACTGAGCACTTCGCAGGTTGCATAGCATGTTTCCTTAGTCAATCCTCATAACAACTGTACTAACACAAGGTAGATATGGTTGTCACCCCTATGTCACCCCTGAGAAAACTCTGACCCAGAGGCAGAGCGGGGCCAGCCCCTGTGCCCTGAGCTGGGTCACATACTTTAACCACATCATACACTCTAGAAAAGGGAAGAATTGTTTCCCAACATCTTTGTCTGAAAAACAAAATTGGCAAACGATAGAATCTAACGCATACACTGAGAATATTTTCAAGTTGGAAAATGTTTTCTTCAAATTAACTTATTTTATTCAATGAATGAATTTTATTTCAAACTAATAGTTCATTTTACTCAATGGATATTTGTTGAGTACCTCCTGGGAGCCACACATGCTGCTGGGTGCTGGGAGGAAAATACACGTGGCATGTAGGTATCCTATTGGAGATGGAGTTGTCAGTAGAACACACATTCATCACACACAAATGGCCAAATGACATACTTTGGTGTGTCATGTCCCCGTTGTAGGAATACTTGCACTTCGGGGAGATGGAGGGAGCCCAGGCACAACACAACACCGGGGCCATCAGTTTACATTTTGAGACCACGGTGGTTGCTGCAAGAAGGATGGACTGGAGAAAGGAGCAGGGAGGGGTTGGAAGAAGGGCTAGGACAAAGCCAGGAGAGGAAGGTTTCAGGAAAGCTGAGAGATGAGAGTCTTCAGAGAATGAGGCAAAGGTCAAGTGTGTTCATGGCCATGAGAACTTTGGGACGCAGCTCTTGGACTTGAGAGCCTGGAGGGCAGTGATGTCCCCACACGGAGGCCGTGCAGGCCAGGGCAGGGTGAGTAGGAGCGGAGACAGCACACATAGATCACACTGCGTGGGAGCTTGGTCGTCAGGCTAGGGGAAGGTAGAGGAGGAAGCTGGAGGAGGCTGCTGGGGTCTGAATGTCCTCCCCTGCCCCAGCTCTTGTTGAAACCCTAACCTCCGTTGTGATGGCACAGGTGGTGGAATGTTGGGGAGGTGATTAAGTCATGGGATGGAGCCTCGTGAATGGAATTGGTGCCCTGAGAAAATAGGCCCAAGACAACGTGTTTGTCCCTCCTGCCATGTGAGTTGGCAGCAAAACTCACTGCTGTCTATAAACCAGGAAGCAAACCCTTAGCAGATGCCGAATCCGCTAGTGCTTTGATCTCGGACTTAGCCTCTGGAGTTGTGAGAAATGAATTTCTGCTCTTGATAAGCCTCCAAGTCTGGTGTCTTTTATTAATAGGTGAACAGAGACAGAATTCATCAGGCAGGGGATTGAAGGGAAGATCTTAATTTTTTTTTTTTGACAGGCAGAGTGGATAGTGAGAGAGAGAGACAGAGAGAAAGGTCTTCCTTTTTGCTGTTGGTTCACCCTCCAATGGCCGCCACAGCTGGTGCGCTGCGGCCAGCACACCGCGCTGATCGGAAGGCAGGAGCCAGGTACTTCTCCTGGTCTCCCATGGGGTGCAGGGCCCAAGCACTTGGGCCATCCTCCACTGCCTTCCCGGGCCACAGCAGAGAGCTGGCCTGGAAGAGGGGCAACAGGGAAAGAATCCGGCGCCCCAACCGGGACTAGAACCCAGTGTGCCAGCGCTGCTAGGTGGAGGATTAGCCTATTGAGCCACGGCACCGGCCAAGATCTTAATCTTGAAAACGAGACCTACGGAAGCATTTGGGCATAGTGGTGCAAGTTGGCCATCGTTGATGGAGAGACTGGTGGTGGTGGTGCACGAGACAGAATGTCAAGCAGACACGGTTGGCTAATCAGAGGATAGAGCCCCTGGGAAGTCATAAGGACCAGAGCCAGCCCGTCTTATACTGCTCCCGGTACAGGAGGAGAGACACTTTGGTTCTCGAGAGAAGAAGAGAGGAGAAGATGTCTTTACATATCTGGTATCAGAGGATGAAGACAGTGTTTTCCAAGGCTTGTACTGCCCTTCCCTTTGTAAGTTATGAAGCAAGATCTCAGCGAAGGGCAGCAGGGCAGCTGCCGTAGATTGAGGAGGTATAAAACCTTCCTTCGTGGAGACACAGAGAAAGCTTAGCAGGCAGTGTCCTTTGAAACCAAACCATCTCAAAAGCACCGCATATGAGCATTTTTTTCTCTAGCAGCCTTTAGCTTCACAATGTTGGGGTTTATCTAGGCTTGGGAGAATACGTGCATTCCAGTGATAATTACTTAACAGAGTTGTTCTCTGAGACACTTCGGCTTTTCTCAAGACGTTAGGTGTGAATTTGAACCAGCTGACCCTCCAGGCCTTCAGAAGCCTGACACAGTATTCTTGGCTTTTCTGTTTCTTTGGATGAGGAGCAAAAGCAGCGATCTGGACAGATTTGGAACTGAGATGTTGGAGATTTAGTTTGTGGCTCCTAGTTTGCATTGTCGGGTTACACACCCCATACGATCAGCGTGACAGGGACTAGAGGCGCGGGGGTTAATCTAGAAGTATGCCTCCCTGGTCACGGTCATCTCATGTGTAGAGCTATGGTCACTCCTCAGACTCTGGGCTGCCCTCCTGCCTACCCACACCACCTTTCCTTGGCCCCGCATTCCCCTGGTTTTATGATCTCTCTTTTTCCTTCACCACAGACCTTCTACTTCTTCTGCCCTCTCTGATTCTTCACTTTCCATTCATTTGCCACCAAGCCCATTCGTTTGCAAACCCTGCAGCTGCATCCCCCACGTTTCAATCCCCGCTGGTATGGGTCCTTAGCCTAGCAAGTGCCTCTTCTACCTCCTGTTCTTAGAGGATCAGAATTCCCTAGAACTGTGTCCCAAGCCCTCCTATCACCCTAGACTCCTCCCACTCGTATGGCTTCTGTTTCCAAACTGATGTCTCCATCCAGGCTGACACTGAGGGACGCAGGTGTGTGTCTAATGGGTCAGCTCCGTGTGCTTATTCCACAATGGTCTCAAGCTCAATGGCAGAGCTCAACTCAATCATCTCCCCCCCCCCCCCCAGATTTATTTGTTTATCTGAGAGAGTTACAGATAAGAGGGAAGGAGGGACACAGAGGGAGCTCTTCCATCTGTTGGTTCCCTCCCTGGATGGTCACAATGGCCAAGGCTGAGCCAGGCTGAAGCCAGGAGCCAGGAACTCCATCCAGGTCTCCCATGTGGGTGGCAGGGGCCCAAACACTTAGGCCATCTTCTGCTGCTTTTCCCAGGCTATTAGTAGAGAGCTGGATTGGAAGTGGAGCAGCTGGGACATGAACCAGCACCCAAATGAGATGCCAGCATCGCAGGTGGTGGCTTTGCCCGCTACACCACAAGGCTAGTCCCGACTCAATGATCTTTTTCTGCTGAACTCTCCATCTTTGCAAATACCACACTCTCCATCGGGTTCCTCAAGTCCAAAGCCAAAGGGTCATGGTACATTTCTCGCTCTCCTTCTTCGTGTGCATCTAAATAATCACAAAGTCCTGTCTGGCTTATGTCCCTCCATCTCTCACCTGCTTGCTTCCTATTGCTCCAGTTCAGGTGCGTTTCCCTTCTCACCTGAGACGTGACAACACCACAACCTACTTGTCACACTGCCATCAGACTCACGTTTCTAAGATGCAAAATGTCTTATCAATTGTTTGCAAGAAATCATTCCAAGACTGTATTACCTATGGCATATAATTTTTACTCTAGAGGTCTCTTCACAAAGGAACTTCTACTGTTGACTGTTGCCTCTTTGCCCTTGCAAACCAGACCTATGGATATGCTTATCAACACCCACGGTCCTTTATGCCTCTTGGCATTTGCGAATGCTAGAAATCTCATTCTGCCCTACTCGTCTCTACCTAAGACACAAATCATCCCTTTGTCCAGCATATCTACGTTTTATAGGCTACAGGCCCATTAGTCACTTAATAGTTGTCTTGGTTATCAGATCAGTGGTTTTGCAATACTTGTGTTCAAGTAACTCTTAGTTTATTTAATACTGGCAACAGTAGTGATAGTGGCAATTTTATTATAGTATATTGTTATAGTCTGTTTTATTATTACTAACCTCTTACTATGCCTAATTTATAACTTTAACTTTATCGTAGGTGTGTATGAATAGGAGGAAACATAGTCCACACAAGGTTCAGTACTATTGGTGGTCTCAGACACCCAAGTCTTAGAACGTACTCATTGCAGACGAGAAGGGTCTTTTGTACCAGGAACTGCCACATTTAGGGCTACTCTATCGAGGATTGTTAAAGAGGCCTCAGAGCCTACCCTCCACCCCTCAGCCCTGATTCCTGTCTTTCCCTCAGTTTCCCAAGGAGGGAAGAGAGCAGGAATCATTGGAATCAGGAGTCACAGGCCTTGGGGGTGGGGAAGAGTGATGCGTAGCTTTTCTACTTCCTCACCACGGAATTTCCCACAAAGCCACCCGAGGCAGGACCACAGGAGAACTGCTCGAAGAGGGAAGGCTGGTGTCTCTCTCTTTGACCTCATGCCTGTGCAGCTGCAAAGCTGATGGCCTTGGGCTGCCAAGGGAGCAGGTGGGGCCTGAGGGAGGGACTTCAGGTGGGGGTGGGGGCCGTTCCTAGAAACAGGTGCTTCCTCTGCAGGAAACAGCTAAGGTGAGAGGCTATCTGGAATGACCCTGGCCAGCAGTGGAATAAGTTTAGGTGCTTTAGATGAGGAGGATGTATGTGGGGGCCTCCCTTTGGCCTTCAGGAAGTCTGTGTCTTCTATAGCTCAAAATGGAGAGCCCAGCAGTCAAGAGAGACAGGAAGCAGGCGATCATGCCAGCAAGGGGAGGCTCGACACGGACAGGAGATGCAGAGCAGGGCCCCAGCCAGAGAGACACACGGTTGCTGCTTTCTGAGGGATCCTGAGCGATGGAGGAGGTGAAGCAGACCTGAACTCAACCCGCACACACGCACACACGCACACTGAGGACGTAGACGCCGCCGTTTCACAGGGCACCAGACACTCCGCGTCACCGTCCATCAGGCGCTTGTGATGGCCTTGGCTTCCCCTGCTGTTACTCCAAGTCCTCATCCCTGCCGGGGGTAGACCCCAGAGAGGGAGGGGGCGGAGTTATCCTAGACCAGATCCTCCTATCCCATTCCAGGTGCTGCCGTGGAAGGATTTTGAGAAGAGATTTAAATTGTGTGCATAGATGTACACACACACATGTCCACATGCATGTGTGCACACACACAGAGTTTTCATAGCCAATGAAATATATTTGGAAGAAAAAGTTCTAAACCTGGAGGATTTCTTTTTCTTTTTTTGGACAGGCAGAGTGGACAGTGAGAGAGAGAGAGACAGAGAGAAAGGTCTTCCTTTTGCCGTTGGTTCACCCTCCAATGGCCGCCACGGCAGGCACGCTGCGGCCGGCGCATCACGCTGATCCAAAGCCAGGAGCCAGGTGCTTCTCCTGGTCTCCCATGGGGTGCAGGGCCCAAGCACCTGGGCCATCCTCCACTGCACTCCTGGGCCACAGCAGAGAGCTGGCCTGGAAGAGGGGCAACCGGGACAGAATCCGGCACCCCGACCGGGACTAGAACCCGGTGTGCCAGCGCCGCTATGTGGAGGATTAGCCTATCGAGCCGCAGCGCCGGCTGCCTAAAGGATTTCTATAAAGCATGGGTAAGGAACATCTGGCCCACTGGCCACTTAAGGCCCACAAAATCCTTTGGCCTGGCCCTGCCAAGACAACCAGAGGTGGGACTCGAAATTCAATACATCTACAGGAGGCTGATTTTTGAGTTAATAATTTTGTGTGACCTGCGAATTTGTTATAAATATCCACTTGACCCTGGGCAGAAAGAAAGTTCTGTACTGCTGCTATAGAGTGTGCTATGCTGACCCACAGAAATAGAGAAGAAACTTAAATTATGAAAATGAACACAGGGGCTGGCACTGTGGTGTAGTGGGTAAAACCGCCGCCTGCAGTGCCGGCATCCCATATGGGCATCGGTTCAAGTCTCAGCTGCTCCAATTCTGATCCAGCTCTCTGCTGTGGCCTGGGAAAGCAGTAGAAGGTGGCCCAAGTCCTTGGGCCCTGCACCTGTGTGGGAGACCCGGAAGAAGCTCCTGGCTTCGGATTGGCACAGCTCCAGCCGTTGTGGCCAATTGAATGAACCAGTGGATGGAAGACCTCTCTCTCTGCCTCTCCTCCTCTCTCTGTGTAACTCTGACTTTCAAATAAATAAATAAATCTTTAAAAAAATGAATACAACAAGCTGGGAGAACAGAAAATCTTTTAAACCTCTATTGGTGTAGAGAAATAGGGTCTCAGTAATAAACTCTTCCAAGAAAGAATTCCGAATTATTAATATTTATTTGAGCATTAGAGATTTGAAAGCAAGAGAACAAAATATTAAGATTTTGAATTTATTTAACAAAATAACTAATGTAAATTAGTGATCATCAAATCAAGACCCCGATCAAGGCAGTGACAATTGAAGAACTCTTATTCATCAGGGAGCAGATGGAAGCCAGGAATCCAAATGATCACACTTGATGATTCTAGAATTTTCTAACTGAAACACCAATTTTTAAAAAAGATTTATTTATTTGAAATGCAGAGTTACAGAGGCAGAGAGAGAGAGAGAGAAAGAGAGAGAGAGGTCGTCCATCTGCCTGGACCACTTCCCAGATGGCCACAACGGCCAGAGCGAGGCCGGTCCGAAGCCAAGGAGCCAGGAGCTTCTTCTGGGCTTCCCACATGGGTGCTTTCGTAGTGCCCGTATGGGATGCTGGCGCTGCAGGCAGCAGCCTCACTCACTACGCTGGCCCCTGAAACTCCATTTGTAAAAGACAGATGATCAAGAATTTAGAGCCGGCGCTGCGGCTCACTAGGCTAATCCTCCACCTAGCGGCGCCGGCACACCGGGTTCTAGTCCCGGTCGGGGTGCCGGATTCTGTCCCGGTTGCCCCTCTTCCAGGCCAGCTCTCCGCTGTGGCCAGGGAGTGCAGTGGAGGATGGCACAGGTGCTTGGGCCCTGCACCCCATGGGAGACCAGGAGAAGCACCTGGCTCCTGGCTTTGGATCAGCGCGGTGCGCCGGCCGTAGCGCGCCAGCCGCGGCAGCCATTGGAGGGTGAACCAACGGCAAAGGAAGACCTTTCTCTCTGTCTCTCTCACTGTCCACTCTGCCTGTCAAAAAAAAAAAAAAAAAAAAAAAAAAGAATTCAGAAACATGCTTTAGGGGCTGGGACTGTGGTGTAGCCAGTAAAGCCACCACCTGCCTGGCGTCACAGGCAGCGGCTTTACCCGCTATGCCACGAGGCAGCCCTGAAATAGTTTTCTTATACTTTAAATGCATCATCTAGAAAATAAGAAGAGCGTGGGCTTTTTGTTCTGTGTTAGCAGAGTTTGAACATGCTGAGGAGCTGCCATGATTTGTGGATGCCCTTGATGAAGCATTAGAAGGTTTGAACCACTTGAGCTATGGACCTGCCGGTGGGTTTGGGCTGTTTCTCCAACATCGTGGTCAGATGTTTTAATTAACACACTGGAGGGTTAAAGTGCATGGGCTTTTTGGGTGAAATGAGTGGCAAATTTTTAAAGCTGGGTTAAGGTATCAGACATAGGAGTTTCAGAGAACACACTTGGATGCATAGATAGAAGAAAATATGGAATGTTTTACATTTGACCATGCTGAGTTGAGACTTCTTAATAAGTTTATTTTTTATAAATTTTATTATTTAGCAGTTTTTCAGTAGTAACTGTCATGCTCTAGTGAACTTGATTCCTTATTGGTAAAAATTCTTTTTTATTTAAAATTTATTTATTTGAAAGAGTTAGAGGCAGAGGGAGGAACAGAGATAAATCTTCCACCCTCTGGGTCACCCCCCAAATGGCTCAGTGGCTGGACCTGGGCTAGTCTGAAGCCAGGAGCTTCTTCCAGGTCTGCCACCTGGGTGCAGGGGCCAAAGTACTTGGACCATCTTCCCCTGCTCTCCCAGGTACATTAGCAGGGAGCTGGATCGGAAGTGGAGCAGCTGGGACTTGAACCTGCACCCATATGGGATACTGGTACCACAGGTGGTTGCTTTACCTGCTGTGCCACAGTGCCAGCCTATTGGTCAACATTTCTGTTACTTGCTCTCTCTTCTGTATTAGTTTTGGATTACTGTGTCACAAATTACCCCCAAATTTAGCAGCTTATTAAAACAACTCTATTTTCTCACAGTTTCTCTGGGTCCAGAATTTGGGTGCAGCTTTTTTGGGAGCTGTGGAATCCAGGTGTCTCCCGAGTTTGCTGTCACACTGCGCCCAGGCTGTGGTCTCAGCTGAAGGCCCAGTGGAAGAAGGAATTCTCAGGCTCCCTCGTGTGGTGTTGGCAGGATTCAGTTCCTCCGGGGCTGTTGGATGGAGGGTCCAGGTTCCATGGGGGCTGTTGGCCAAAGGTCTACCTCTGTTCCATGGCTTCTGGGCCTACTCCACAGGGCAGCTCAGGATGAAAGAGCAAGAGGGAAGTCTTATTGTTTGTGCAGCCTAGTCTTAGATGGGCTATTGCACCACTTTTTTAAAAAAAATTATTTATTTGAAAGGCAGAGTTACACAGAGAGAGGTCTTCCATCCACTGATTTATTCCCCAAAATGGCTGCCATGGGTGTGGCCATGCCGGGCCAAAGCCAGGAGCCAGGAGCTTCTTCCAGTTCTTCCATGTGGGTGCAGGGTCCTAAGCACATGGGCCATCTTCTACTGCTTTCCCAGGCCATAACAGAGAGCTGGATGGGCAGTGGAGCAGCTGGGGCTTGCACCAGTGTCCATATGGAATGCTGGCATTGCACACAACAGCTTTACCCACTGTACCGCAATGCTGGTCCCCATTCCACCACTTCTACCATTTTCCCCCTTATCGAAGGTGGGTTGGTACCTCCAGCCCACACTCAAGGGACGGTGACTGCACAGGTTCATGGACAGTGGGAGGTGAGGGTCCCTGGAGGCTGTCCTTGTGTCTCCCTACCAGCTTCTCTCACCACACCGTCCCCCTCCTCCCCTTTTATAACCCGTAGTCTCTCCTGGTGACGTGGCCTCCTTGCTAATAAAGTAGATGATGAGATTGTATTTTATCTTCTTGCATAAATGTCTTACCACCTTCATGTATAGCCGCTTTCTCCTCCTTTTCTCTGCTTATCACGGATTGCCCTGACCTGCCTTGTACAGAGAAGCAGGTCCCTGGACCTCCTTGAGCGTCTCAAGCTGTACCATTCATGCTCTTCTCCCTTCAACAGCAACAACAACAACAAAGTTAGGAGTGACCATTTGGCCCAGGAGTTCAGATGTCGCTTAAGACACCTGTGTCCAGTGTTGGAGAACCTGGGTTTGATACCTGGCTCCAGTTCCTGCCTCCAGCTTCCTGCCAACGCGGATCCTGGGAAGCAGCAGATGATAGCTCAAGTCATTGAGTTCCTGCCACCCACACAGGAGACCTGGATTGAGTCTCTGGCTCCCAGCTTTGGCCCCTGCCCAGTCCCAGCATTGGTGGGTTGAACCAGTGGTTGGGAGTTCTCTCTCTTTGTCTCTCAAACAAAGAAGAAGAAAAAAACTTTTTGAACAAGTTTTCCTTGCTCCTTCTCATCACGCCTCAGTGCCCAGTCACTTGTCGGCCTTCATACATCTCTTCCAGTCCCATCACTTCATTAAAATTATTTTTGTCAAGATCACTGATGGTATCCGTGTTGCTACATGCAAGGGGCTGTTCTCTGCCTTCAACACAGTACCGTCCCCTCCCTCTCTCTCGGTTTCCATGACACCACACTGTCAGTGACGCACTTTTTCCTAATCGTCTGGTCACTCCATTCCACTGTTTTGTTGATTTCTCTTCTATCCACATTCTCCATGTTGGTGTTTTCAGTCTGGATGTGCCTTTTCTGCCTCCTTCCAGAAGTGACTTTGTTTGTTCACAGGATTTTAAATGCAGCAGTAACCCTCCTCCAAAGGGGGCTGATATCCTGCAAGGCTCTCCTTGGACACCTAACACCACAGGTACCAAACCCTATATGCTTATATTTCTCTACAAACATACTCAAATATCTTTTCCATCTCCATCTTAACAGAGCACGTATCACACACTGTGGCTGACTGCATTTTCAGGTGCAAACGTAAAACCAGCACAAATTTCTTTTTCCTTCTTTACAAATTTCACACAGGGGAGCTCCATTCTTTCCATAGATGTAGACCTTAAATTTGAGGGCCTCTGACATATCCAAATGGAATTATCAAGTCAATAGTAAGAAAAACCATTCTACACATACTGTTTTCCCTTTCTTGTTAAGACAGTAACTTTCACCTTTTCACACAAAGGAAACACTTCACAGATTACCTTTCGCATATCCAAATTTCCAGCATCACTACTAGTGTGCTGTGAGGCCACTATGACGTAGAAGAAGGGTGACTTAACATAAGCGCTGTGGAGCCACGACAGTCGGGCTGATGACTGAAACAGCTGCTGAGTGACTGACGGGAGGGTAGCATATGCAGTGTGGATTCGCTCGGCAAAGGGATGGTTCTCATCCCGTGCAAGAGGGAGCAGGACAGTGTGAAAGTTCACCGTGCCACTCAGAACAGCGCATGATTCCAAGTGGATGGGCTATTTCTGGAACTTTCTATTTAATATTTTCAGGCTGTGGTTGACTTGAAAACAGAAATTGCAGGAAGTAAAATCATGGATGAGGAGGTATCACTGTGTGCTTACACGTGGATGAGCCTGTGGCTGATTTTTTCAGCCACTGTTTCCTCTGCACTGTAGAATGGTTTTTCTTACTATTGACTTGATAATTCCATTTGGATATGTCAGAGGCCCTCAAATTTAAGGTCTACAATAGAACTTTAGTTTTCCAATTGCCTTTCTCCCCAACTTATTTCTTTCTAGAATTTCTCACCTCAATCAGTGGAACCAATAGCCACTTTGTTGGCTCAAATACAAAACCTTGGTTCTACCTCTTCCTCAATCCCCCTTTCCAACCTACCACTAAGTCTTGTAACTTTCATATCTTCTAAATATATGTGAGTACTTAAAAAAATTTGTGGGAAATGTGATTGCAAGATTGTATTTATTCTGGTGCAAAACATTTCAAGTCACTCGTATGAGCGGTCTTCATAAAGTCACTTAAATACTATGAAAAACGCTATGCACAGATATCAGAAGTTTTTGTGCATTGAAACAGACTTCTCTAATTCCATTTTCCATGAACTTTTTGAAGTAGCCTTGTATGTCTGATCTACTTCCCCACCATCTCCACCTTAACCTAACCCAGCTTCTCTCTCCTGCCTTACTATAGTATGGTCCCTGCTTGGCCTCCCTTGCTGTTATTCTCTGAAAAGCAGTTAAATAGTTTAAAATCATGGACTTTATATCTCTTGGTTAAAGCCTTTGGTGACATCCCTGTAATCTCTCAAAATATAAATTTCCAAGGTCAAGAATGATGTATCTCTGGGGCTTGCCCTGTGGCGTAGCTGGTTAAAGCCCCAGCCTGCAGCGCTGGCATCCCACATGGGTGCCAGTTCGAGTCCTGGCTGCTGCACTTTCTGATCAAGCTCCCTGCTAATTCACCTGGGAAACAGCAGAAGATGGTACAAGTCCTTGGGCCCCTGCACCCACGTGGGAGACCTGGAAGAAGCTCCTGGCTCCTAGCTTTGGATTGGCTCAGTTCCGGATGTTGCCACCATTTGGGGAGTGAACCAGAAGATAGATCTCTCTCTCTGTCTCTCTGTCTCTCTCTCTCTCTGTAACTCTGTCTTTCAAATAAATAAATCTTAGAAAAAATATATATTTCTTGCCTGTCTTTCCAAACTCATATCACTCTAGGCATCCTGCTATCACTGTGTCAGCTATGCCAGCTTTCAGCATTTTTTGAACACACCAGGTCTTTGTTATTTCTAGTCCCTTGGACATGTTTCTTCAGCTTGAAATTAAATGAAATAAGGCTTTGCTTCATCCTTCTACCCCACCCCACATGTGTGGCTTGTGTGTTTATCAAAACTAGTAATTAAAGGTTTATTCATTTATTTGTTTATTGCCCACGTCATTAGTCTGTAAGCTCTGTAAGAATAGACACTGGGGGTGTTGTGGTGCAGTGGGTTAAGCTGCCACCTGCAATGCCAGCATCCCACATGGGTGCCGGTTCACGTCCTGGCTGCTCCACTTCTGACCTCCCGGCCCCTGGCTTCAGCCTCTCCCAGCCCTGGCTGTTGCAGCCATAGTGGAGGGAATATCGCTCTCTCTGTATCTCTCTCTCTCTCTCTCTCTCTCTGTTTCTCCCACTCTCTGTAACTCTGACTTTCAAATAAATACATACATCCTAAAAATAAAGACAAGAGACCAGGGCTGATGTGGCACAGGGGGTTAAATTGCCACCTGTGATGCCGGGCATCCCATATGAGTCTCTGTTGCTCCACTTCCAACCCAGCTCCCTGTTAATGCACCTGGGAAAGCAGCAGATGATGGCCCAAGTGCTTGGGCCCCTGCACCCATGTGGGAGACCCGGATGGAGTCCAGGCTCCTATCTTTGGCCTGGCCCAGCCCTGGCCCCTGGCCACTATGGCCGTTTGGGGAGTGAACCAGCAGATGGAAGATCTCTCTCTCTCGCTCTCACTCTCTGTCCCTTTGTCTGACTCTGCCTTTCAAATAAATAAATAAATCTTTAAAAATACAAGAACAAAGTCAATTTTGCCCACAATTGTATAGGCAGCACCAAGCACTTGGTAAGTACTCAGTTGATATTTGGGTAAGAACCATCTCAAAATCAGGCTCCAAGTCTCAGCTCCAATCTGCCTGCATAACCATCTTCCCAGCCCATGAAGTCTTCGCAGGTTCCTTCAAGCTGACCGAGGGATTCCTGCTCCCACGTAGTATCTGTAAATGTCACATACCTCCCCACTCTTTGCACATCCAACTCTGCCGTAGACCACAATCTCACTGCAGGTGGGAAACTTGTCTCTCCTCCACCAAAGCCCCAAGGCCTGCGCCGTGGCATCTGGGACGCACCCAGCAGGTGTTTGCCTATGATGTGCTGAGGAGCTGTGACAGCAGCCCTCCCCTGCACTGCAGTGAGAAGGAATCTCTTTTCCTGGCCCAGGGACAACACCCGGGCCCCCTGCCTGCTGTTCCAGCGGCCGCCCTCTGGAAACTATGGCGACCTGAAGCCAAGCTCAAGCCCTCAGGTTTTGCTGAGAGAAACAGCCTGACAGTGGGTGGGAACTCAGGAGTCTTAAAAAGAAAGTTTCTAGAACTCTCCTGCTGAAAGGAGAGAAAATGACATAGGGCAGAGGTCAAGCGGGTAAAATGCTTAACATGGGACATACAATTCCTGAATTTGTATGTGGTGATACCGTCATTTATTTATTTATTTTTAAAGATGTATTTATTTGAAAGGCAGAGTTGTGCGTGCACGCGCACACACACACACACACACACTCACAGATCAATCTTCCATATGCTGGTTCACTCCCCAAATGGCTGCATCGACCAGGGCTGGTCTAGTCTAAAGCCAGGGGCTTCGTCCAGGTCTCCCATGTCGGTGGCAGGGGCCCATGTCCACTGCTTTCCCAGGTGTCTTAGCAGGGAGCTGGATGGGAAGCCGAGCAGCGGGGACACCAGCTGGAGCCATGTGGAATGCTGGCTTACCCCGCCCACTACAAGGCCAGCCCCAGCCATCACTTTGTTAATTCAAAACAAGCCGCATGTTTCTTTCCCTTCAATCCGCCTCTGACGACGAGAACAGATCCCATTCTTTCCTTGGCAGAGTGTGCCTGGTGACAGTAGCCCTGTGCTGCCAGCACCGGGACGAAGAGCTTCCTTTACCAGGGCTGGGAGTCTGAGTTTGAGGCAGGTGGATGCATGTATTTGAACGAATCCGTTCCAGATGCCAGGAGATTCAGTTCTGCAGAGGGGGCATGAAGGAAAATCAGGAGAACAAGTGTCCTATTCACATGCTAGGAAAATAAATGTTTTACTAATCCTTAAATAACATTTTACTCGGAGCCGTATTGGCAAATTTTAGTTTTATTTCTGTGTGAGAGTCTCAGTTTTTAGAGTGTGATTTATACACATTTAAGTAACAGGGGTGACTGTTACCCATGCTAATTTCTGTATAGGAATAGTATCATCTAGAAGTCCTGAGATTTTTGTCATGTTTAGTGAACAATTTAGCATTTATTATCATTGGCTATCCTTTTTATAAAAGTGCATATTTTTCTGTGTTTTGGAGTCTTGTCGTGGTGGAGGAAGCTTGTGATCAGTTATCTTATATGTTCTCTTTCCCCACATGAGATCTTAACCAATAAAATTCCATCATTAAAAAAATTTATGTGTCAGCTGACTATGTGCCAGGTACTGTGCTAAGTGCTGGGATACAAAAGAGCCCACAGTCTGGGTTTTGGCTAGGGGGAGTGGGATGGGGTGGATTCTCACGGCACTAATCAGACTGGATACCTGGAGAAGGACTTAAAAGTTATCTGTGCTGCCGCCACCCCTGTTCACTTGTTTTTAAATTTGCCACCCCCCGCCATGGGAAAAGAACGCCATTTACAAGCCCAAACTGTAGTTTGCTATTTATTTCTGGAAGGTACTTTATGAATCTTGTTGGAGTAAATTTAGCGTATTTAATGTTTAATTTGGGTCAAAGGAAAAATTAGCACATGTGTTCATCAATGGAAAGAAAGTGACCAGACCTCATTATGCACTCGTTAAGGACACTTCTAGAACTAGAAGCTTTTATCTACATTGTACTGTAGAGAATCCTATTATCTACATTTTACTATTGATAATGAAATCCCAGGGGAGTCCTTTCATCCCCAAAGGCCTGATACTGCAGACCTCCCCCACCCACCAGGAGACACCTACATGGTGGCCTGGGCTGGGGAAGGCCCTTCTGTTTCTTTAGGCAGCACCAGCAGGAACCAGTGGAAACTCCAACAGGAGCAGAAAAACCAAGCAGACCAAAGTCACACCGCAAAGGCTCTGAATGTGGAGTTTCCATTGGAACCATGGCCTAGAAGAGTCAGCCACAATCTGCAAACAGAACCTAAAGAAGGCAATGGCCTGATAAAAGATGTGCACAGGACATGGAAACTCATAACACGACCAACAGTCAAAAAATAATCTATCATACTAAGAGCCAAGAAATTCTCCACCTGGATGGGGGAAGAGAGCTCTCCACAGCACATGCTAAGAGGAAAGTACAAATTCAAACAACGATGAGACACCACTCTGTGTCTGTCATGACAGCCAATATCCAGAACAGGGACAATACCAAGTGCTGGCAAAGAGAGGGGAAAACTTTCATTCATTGCTGGTGGCAATGCAAAATGATAGAACTGCTTTGGAGACTGGTATTTTCTTATAGAACAAAGTGTACTCTGAACATACTACCCAGCAATTGTGCTTCTTGATATTTACTCAAAGCAGTTGAAAACTTACGTTCACATGAAAATATGTTCAAAGGTATTTATAGCAGCTCTATTCATAATTGTCAAAACTTGGAAGCAACCAACATGTCCTTCAGTAGGTGAATGGATAAATAAATATTATGTGGTATCTCTAGATAATGGAAAATTATTAAATACTAAAAGGAAATGAGTCATCAAAGCATGAAACACAGGGAGGGACCTTCTATGCATATTACTAAGTGAAAGAGGCCAATCTGAAAAGGATACCTGCTGTGCAGTTCCAACGATAGGGCATTCTGTAAAAGGGTGAAACTGTGGAGATAGTGAAAGGATCAGAAGTTGCCAGGGATTAGGGGAAGGAGAGATAAGTAGGCGGAGCACAGAGGATTTTTAGGACAGTGAAACTTCTCCACCTGATGGCTATAATCATGGATAATGTTATTATATATATGTCCATAT